>NC_056747.1:870264321-870378974 GCF_019279795.1 Protopterus annectens
TGCACTGAAACTGTGAGATAACATCTTCTGTGTATGGCCCAGTGGTTATAAAAAAACAATTTAATTTCAACTATTTTCTCTGAATTTTTTTAAGGTAACCTCCTGTGCTCCAGTTTTCATTAACCATATACATCTAAACAGTCACAAATAGTGCAGGTACATTCCTGTTTTATTCCAATAGGGCATGCTATGGTTACATTTTAGCTCAGTACTTTACACACACTTCTGTATAAATCATATCTATATTTACAAATAACATAGAATTATTTACAAAATTCCTGATAGCTGTGCTGGCAGAGTGACAAGTAGTTCACACAAATATTTTAAGAACCATTGGTGCATAATATCTGATCAGACTCTGGTTACTAGTGTGTGAAAACTAGAACATATTTTCCACTTGCTAACATAAGATTCTCTAGTAGCAGGTTGTCCTGCATCCTTTAGTACCTGCTGCATGTCCGCATGAAGAATGTATCTAAAAGGTATGAAAAATGAATCCTTAGTCAGTTGCAGTTGTTTCAGACTGGGGTGTATCAAACTCTTCATGACTTGTATGAGTACATCCAATCTGCAAGGAAGGTTCTGGTCATTGCCTTTGGCCAATTCCATAAGATGGAAGAACCACTGTCACCTGGGCCTGAACAAAGTCACCACAATAATCTCTGAAGAGTCTTTATGAATCTTCAGAATGACCTTCGATATCAGTGGAAATGCATAAAAGAACATTCATGGCCAAGTGAATGAAAAAGCATCTGTTTTCCTGGCCTGACTAGGAGGAGTCCTGGTGTAGAATGTTTAAGTGGTCTGCTTTGAAAAGAGCTGAACAGATCTACTTGAAGGGTTCAACATAACTGGATCAATTCCTGCAAGACGTCCTTGTTCAATTTCCATTCATGAGGGTCTGTCCCTGTCTTGCTCAGCTTGTCAAACAGTAGATTTTGCTCTTACAGAATGTAGGAAACTTACAGGGTTAAACAATGCATCAAAGTGTCCTCTCAAGGAGGCTTTTTGACTGCTGATCTGAAAGCCCAAGTTGAGAAGATTTGTAAGCCATGAAAGGGACTCCTGACTCCTGGAAACTGACTCGGCAAAGACAAGCAAGTCTTCTAAATAAGGAAACATGTGAATACCCTGTATTCTGCAATGAGCTATCACTGGAGTCAGACATGTTGCAAATGTCCATGGAGCTGTAGATAATCCAACGGGTAATGCTGGGAACTGATAATGTCATCCATACACAGAAAATCTTAAAAATAAATGCTTGAAATCTGTGACTATAAGAATGTGATGATAAGCATCATTTAAATCTACAGTTACCAAAAAACTGAAAGTGGAAATAAGAGGTGACCGGTTGTGAAGAGATAACATTTTGAACTTTGGGTCCTTTACAGAATGGCTGTGAAATGAAAGCTCTAAGAGTGGTCTCCATGGAGCTTTTTTCTTTGGCACTAGAGACATTCTTGAATAAAAGCTTTTCCCTGCCAGGAAAAGAGGAACGTACAGTTGTGTACACTTACCATAAATGTAGATGTTCGAGTGTATTCACTGTTGCAGTCATCACACTTGGGTTATCTGTCTGCAGGTAGTCCTCAGTCAGCCCGAATACCAGAGTCTTGGGATTTCTGCATCGAATGATGTAGCCTCTTCCATGATGTCAGGGGTATAAAACATGCAGCCGATGCCATTACATCAGTTTTTCTTGCCCCAGATGTCAGGAGCCCCCATAATAGGAAGCAATCACATGGTGTGGAACACCTCTAGTAAAAAGTAAATACCATTTCCATAAGATCTGGCCAAAAAAGAGGATAGGCAGAAGGTATAGAAAAGACAGGGGGCTGGATGGAGGGTAACCAGGACTGCAACAGTGAATACACTCGAACATCTACATTTATGGTAAGTGTACACAACTGTACTATGTTCTTCGTGTTTCACTGTTGCAGTCATCACACTTGGGTTGATTCCCAAAGGTGAGGAAGGGTGAAGGCAGTCAAGAAGTATTAGGGCTGGCTAGCAGGTCTTGTAAGACTGCTGTGGCAAATCCAGCTCTGGATTTAGAAAAGATAGGTAAGTGGTAATGCTTGGTGAAGGTGTGTACAGAACTCTAGGTTGCAGCTTCCAGGATGTCCCTGGTAGGGACTCCCCTGAGAAATGCTGTAGAGGTTGAGGTAGCCCTAGTGAAATGAGGTCTGACCCCCCCTGTGGGGTAGGTTTTCTATGGTGTTTGTAGCAGAAATGGATGCAGTGTGCTATCCATTAAGAAATGGTTTGCTTTGAAATGGCCTTGCCCTCTGCCCCTGTAGCAAAGCTGACTAGCAGCTGGTCAGATTTTCTGAAAGGTTTAGTCCTGTCAAGGTAGAACCTGGGCTGTCTGTGCACATCCAAGAAGTGCAGGATCCTTTCCCCTTTATTCTGAGGATTAGGAAAAAAGGTTGGTAAATGGATGGATTGGTTTAAAGGCACACTGGATACCACCTTGGGCATAAATGATGGGTTAGCCCTGAGGGAAACCCTGTCCACATGGAAGATAATGAAGGGTTCCACAGCCATAAGGGTCTGTAGCTCAGACACTCTTCTTGCTGAAGTGATGGCTAGAAGTAAGGCTGTTTCCCAAGAGAGGAATTTTAACTCTGCTGTAGTAGCAGGCTCAAAAGGGGGAGCGTGAGCTTCTCTAGTACAAAGTTAAGGTCTCAGGCAGGTGTGGGAGCTCTCCTTGGGGGTCTTAAATTGTTAGCTCCTCTCAGGAACTGTTTGATCAGAGGGTGAGAGAAGAGGGGTGGCTCACTATTGTAATGAGCTGAGATGGCAGAGGCATGAATCTTAATTGATGGGAAGGACAGGCCTTTGTGGAACAGTTCTGCTAGATAATCTAGGATTTGAGGTAAGGTGGGCACAGCTGTGTATCTTTTCCACTTTTCTGAATAGGATTTCCTAGTACTAGACCTCCTGGCCTCAAGGATAACATCCAGCACCTGTTTGCTGAGGGTTGCTGGTGATGTATTCAGGGAATAATCCAGGCTGCCAGGTTCAGGGTTTGCAGCTGAGGATGCAAAGTCTGTCCCTCCTGCTGGGACAGCAGAGAGGTGGTCTGATGTAGGTGCCAGGGTGGCACCGCTGTCAGACTGCACAGGAGTGGGTACCAGTGCTGGAGTGGCCAGTCTGGTGCAATAAGGATTGTCCTTGGCCTGTCCTGTTTGATCTTAAGTAGTACTTTTGAAAGCATGGGCAGAGGGGGAAAGGCATAAATTGAGAGGTTTTCCCATGTAAAGGATAAGGCATCCACTTTCCATGCTTAGCTGTGGGGATTTCTGGTGTAAAATTTGCTCAGTTGATGGTTTTGGGGGAAGCAAACAGGTCCACCTCTGGTGTCTCCCACCTGTGTATTAGAAGTTTGAATGAGCTGGGTTCCAGTTTCCACTCATGTGGGTCCATTAGATTTCTAGTTAAGGCATCTGCCAGTGAATTTTGTTTGCCTGGCAGGAATTGAGCTTGCAGGTGCACTTGATTGCTCAAGGCTGTGTTCCACAGAGCCATGGCTAACCTGCAGAGTGGGTAGGAATGAGTTACCCCCTGCTTGTTTATGTACCACATAACTGTCATGTTGTCTATCTTTATCAAGAGTTGTCCTGTCAGGATAAGGTATTTGAAGGCTGTCAGTGCATTCTGTACAGCTAACATTTCTTTTTGATTGATATGCAGGTGAATTTGTCCTGGGCTCCATTTGCCTTGAATGCATTTGCCTGCCATGTGAGCCCCCCATGCCTAGCCTGATGTGTTTGTTGTCAGGGTTTGGGTGGTGTGGGGGGGGGTTCAGTGAAAGGGATTCCCTTGTTGTGGTTGCAAGCCTCTGCCCACCAAAGGAACTCTGTCCTTAGGCAAGGAATGATAGGAATCACTGTTTCCAGGTCCTGTGATTGCTGACATCAAAGACTTTTAAGTACCATTGAAGTTTCCTCATAAGCAGTCTTGCATATGGAATTAGTAGAATGCATGAGGCCATGAACCCTAGGGCTTGCAGTATTTTTCTTGCAGATAGCTGGGTTTGGGTGGCCAGTAGTTTGAAGTAATTTGTCAAATAAAACTGGTTTTCTGGAGTGAGGAATGCCATCTGGGAAGTTGTGTTCAAGTTTGCTCCCAGGAATACAATATTTTGGCTGGGTACCAGATGTGATTTCTTTTCGTTGATGGTATAACCCAGAGAAGTTAGGAGTCTCTTTACACACGTCAGGTGCTGAAGTAGCAATTCCTGACTGTCTGCCTGAATCAGGCAATCATCCAAGTATGGGTAAATTTGAATATTTCTCTGCCTGCAGTATGCAATGGCTGGAGCCAGGCACTTTGTGAACACCCTGGGCACAGTAGATAAGCCAAAGAGAAGTGCAGAGAACTGATAGTGCATAGAGCCTGCCCTGAAATGTAGATATTTCCTGCAAGATTCCCTTATGGGGATGTGCAGGTAAGCTTCTTTTAAGTCTAGGGTGACTAGCCAGGAGTCCTTGGCTAGCATAGGAAGCAGCTGCTGGAGAGTAAGCATTTTGAATTTTGGTACCACCAGGAAGATGTTGAGAGTTGACAGATCCAGAATAGGGCACCAAGAGTTCTCTTTTCTGGGCACCAGGAACAGTCTGGAGTAGAAATCCTGTTCCCTTTGTTCTGTTGGAACAGGTTGAATAGCCCTGATACTGAGAAGAGAAAGTACTTGCTTTTGGGCCTCTGCCCACTGGTTTGAGGGAAGGTCTGGCAATCCGCTTGGGGTTGGCATTGAGTGGAAGTAGAATCTGTATCCCTGGGATACAATGTTTAAGACCCATCAGTCCTGGGTAATATACTCCCATTTTTTTGCATGCAGGGTGAGTTTTCCTCCTAGGGGTGTAAGTACCTGGGCATCGCTGGGAAGGATGAAGGACAAGTCATTGTGAACTTTTTCCATAAGGGGGTGGCTTACCACTCCCTGTTTTTGAGGAGGGAACACTCCATTGTTTAGATCTGTGCATACCATGAGACTGTAGTCTTTGTGGTCTGTTGCCCCTGGGTTTGGACTGAGAAGGTCTGGGAGGGACTGGAAAGGACCAGTTTTTTGAAGGTCAATGCCTACTGAATCTAGGTGGCTGTACCTGTAAGAAATCTGTAACAGTTTGCATAGATTTAGCTTTTTCCTCCATCTTTTTATGAGCAACTTCTACTTTTGAGCCAAACAAACATTCTTGGTTTAACGGAGCATCTAGTAATTTTGCTTTGACATGGTCTGGCAAGATTTGTTCCTTCAGCCAAGCATGCTTTCTCAGAACAGACCCAGTGATAGCAGCCCTGCAAAATGCTTCTAAGGCATCAAAACCACACTGCAAAGTATGTTTACCAACTTGGTTTGCAGAATGCATTAACTCTTGTAAGTCTTTATTTCCTCACAATCAGGAATCAACATTAGTTGTTTAATTAGTTCCATAATATGCTGCTGGTACTTCAACATGTGAAACTGGCAATTTAAAGCCCTGATGGCAAGAGTTGCAGAGGTATATACCTTCTTACCCCATCTGTCTAGAGCCCAAGAATCCCTGTCAGAAGGGGTAGGGTTTTTGGCTGTAGTAGCCTTAATAACTTTAGGTCCCTGGGAAATGGTCTCTGGATCCACAGTGGGATTGTTAAAGAGAAATTTGTGAGAGTCAGGTACTCTGTAGTACCTGTCAGGCTTTCTAGGAGCTGGTGGTAAAGTATCAGGGGTAAGACTGGATTTCATGAAGACATCATCTACAATATCCAGGACAGGGGGTATAGCTAGAGGCCTATGCTGAGGCAAGTCTAAAAATTCCCTCAGTCTCTTTTTGGACTGTAGGTAGTCCTGGCATTCCCAGCGGAAATGCTCTCTTAGGGTATGCAGGGTTACACTGAAAGAAAAGTCCTCTGGGGGGAGGCAGAGGGAATGGAATCCACTGCATCTGAATCCTCATAGGTAGATAAGGGTATGTCCTGGTAATCACAGGGGTCAGAGTCATCGGACTCATGGTCTGTAGAATCAGAAGGAAAATCAATTCTTTGTCTTTTAGAGGGGGAAGGCTAGCTTCCCCTAATTAAAGTAATAAGGTCTTCAGCCATTATGAGCATTTGTTTCTGTGGCATGGGAGCTTGAGAATGCGGTTTGGTTGTCAGTTTCCTAGGCGTGGTGTGAACTCTGGGCCTGAGAAATTCGGTAGTTTTAGTCATTAACGAAGTAGTTGGTTTAATACGAACATTGGAAGGTCTGAAAATACCCTCAGAAGCCGGAGCCTGCACAGTGGCTCCGGACTCATCCAAGGCAGAGATATCAGCAGGTTCCATAGTCGAAGAAGCATCTTGCGGCATACCGGACTCTGAATGGGTCTCAGTAGAGGCCTGCGAATCTGTTTAAGTGGGTAACAGGGGCTGCAAAAGCACCTCACTGAGTACCGGCAGACTGGCGACTAGCTTAACGGAAGCATCGTTGGCAGTTTTGGACCTATGCGGTCTCTGTCTCTGTCTTTATCCTTGTGTTTTTTCAGAAGATCGGTAGCCGGATGGCTTATCACAGCCAGTTCGGAATATGGAGAAGGACAGCAAAATAATTTAGAGACAAAAATAACCCAACGACATATAGTTTGGGCATTGAACAAGGCACAAAACCGACAGCAAGGGACGTCATGATCTGGGCCTAAACAGGTGATGCAGTAAGAATGAAAATATCTGTGAGGCATTTGCTTTCCACAGGCAAGACAATTGTTAACTTTTTCTGACATAGGTTAGAGCAAGAAAATAGGATGCCCAACAGGGTACTTAGCTTTAGAAGACTTCAGGTTTGAAACCGGCACTTGTGAACAGCTTCTGCTTCGAGCTCCCAAGTGGCAAGAAAAGCTGATGTAATGGTGTCGGCTGCATGTTTTATACCTCTGATGAGCTGACAGCATCCGATGCAGAAATCCCAAGACTCTGGTATTCGGGCCGACTGAGGGCTACCTGCAGGCAGATAACCGAGTGAGGGCTACCTGCAGGCAGATAACCCAATTGTGATGACGGCAACAGTGAAACACGAAGAACATCTGGTTCTATCACCTCTTGAGCCAGCAGATGCAAGGGGGAATAAAAAAAGTTTGATTTGGTGGATTAGAAGGAATCTCCTGAAAAAGATGTAGGGACTCCCATTGCTATCTGTATAATGATGAATCACTCTCAGAACCCATTTGTCTTAGATTATCTGTTGCCAAAGAAAGAAATGGACAGCCATATTTTTGGAAAAACCTAATTGCAGGGGGAAGGAGGTTACAATTTTCAGATAACCATTCAGACTTGTTGGACTGTCCTTGTTTCTGGGAGGCTCTCCCTTTTTTTAGAGTCTCTCTGACATTGTTTTTTGAGCATATGTTTGTTAAAAGTTAAGTCTGCTTATTTGCTTTTTTGTAAAAGGATCCTGAGTTAGGGATGAAACATTTAACAGACTTGGAGAAGGAAGGCAGAAAAATCTGAGTCATCCCTTTAATAAGTTTTTCTTTCTCATCACATTTTTTCAGGATCTTGGCAGCAGAAGGCACAAATACAAGCTCCCTATCACATGTCATCCTTTACACCTTCAGTCAAATTTACAGACTGTAACCATGCAAATCTTCTCATCACTTCAAAGATTGTTTGCTTACTGGAGAAACAGAAGCAGTAAGAGCATTTAGAGAATATTTACCCTCAGAAGAGGAAAAAGGAGTCCATTTAGATTGCATTTTGCAGACCTAATTTTTTCATATGAGGTGTTCTGCAGTCTATATGCAGATGACCTGAAATTGGGTAAATTGATTACATGTGTTACAGATAAGGCATGTTTGCAAAATAACAACTAAATTGAGCATTTGAGCACAGGAGATTAATATGCTGACAAATACATCAAAAACTAAGCATATGAGATTTGGGAGACAAACTGAAAGGTGAATATTTAATACAGCACACAGTGGTTGAAACTGTAGACTCATTTAAGGATCTGTGTGTATGGGTAGATTCAGCTATGAGTTGTTCTAATCGTATCAACCAATTGGTTAATGATAGTTACAGAATTATAGCTTGTATTAAAAGATTTATAAGGTCTAGGGAATCAAAGATGGTGAAATCAGTTAGTTGCATTAGACCCAAACTTGAGTATGGAATAACAGTATGGAGACCTTATAAGAAAACAAGCATGAGTAAACTGGAAAGAGTACAGCAGAAATATACCAAGGGCATCCATGGATGTGAAAATGTATGTTATTGTGAAAGACTAAAATATCTAAACTTGCACAGTGTTTCTTACAGATATCTAAGAGGAGATCTTATTCAATTACATAGGGCATTTAGAAACAACTACCTGTGGGAATGTTAGGGGTTATCAAAAAGTACTGGAGAATCATCAGACAACCTATGTAGAAGATTCTATAGGAAAGAGAAGTGTACTAATTGGTTCTCTGACAGAATAGTAGTTGCATGGAACAGACTACTTTGTCTTTCAGCTTTTCCCGGTTAGGGGTCGCCACAGCGGAACTCCAGTTCGGTAATGATTGGCAGTAGATTTTTACGTGCTGGCTTGCCGGGCCTAACACACAACCTTCAAAGAAGGAACGCCCATTCACGCATGTCGACACACAGAAGACGCTCTAACTGAGAATCGAATGTGCAACGTCTAACTGTAAGGCGACAACGCTACCGCAGCACCACCACCACAGTGCATGGAACAGACTACTAAATTACATTAAAGCAAGTACTAGTTTAGATATTTTTAAGAACAGTCTGGACACAAGTGTTTTGGTTTATTGACAAGCTAGAAGGGCATTAATGCCCATGCTTGAAATATTTGTATGTATGTATGTATGTAATGTTCTATCATACTTTCAAAAGAAACCAGCAAAAACTTTAACATGTGAGACAGTCAATTAAGAATACAAAAAATAAAAGTAGCAAAGGATCACTGTCTTTTCACATCTCTATCAAAAGCTTTCTCATCTCTGTCAAAGAAGGGATTAGCATTTGCCAAATGTTTAGCTGCAGAAAGATTTGGAAGGGGAATCACTAAGGTCAAATCTATGATTATAAAATAAGTGTTTGTAAGACTGAGGAACTTTATACAATCTATTTGCCTTTTCAGGGTTGCAGGCAGGGTGTCACATATGTTGCAGGCTATAATAAAAACATTCTCCAAAGCTGGAAGAAGAGGATGGACAGCAGTAGGTTGAGGAAATTTCCAGTTTTAATAAATCATATTGTTTTTTCAAAGAACTTGGAATGTTATTTTTCCCACTGAAAAAATTTGGTTCAGCCTAGATATGGTTTCAGAAAACGAATAATTCTTTCAATGGAACATCAGAAGTACTCTCTCTCAAGTCAGAATCTGTGGTCTGAGGAGAAATAAATGAAATCATTTCCTTCAAATATGTTTCCTGTTCATCACTCTGAGAAACTTCATAAACTGAAATATTCCTTTTTCTCTTACCAGTAGATCCAGAATGAAAAGGGTTACGAGCCTGAACTAAGCTCTGAGCTAAGCCCAGTACATTTTCCCAAACTAACGTAACAGAGACAGAAGATAAATGTTTCATTTTCTGCTTCTTCTAGAGAAGAATAACCATAAAAGCAGACTGATCCATGTTAGGGGCAACACCCTGAATACGCATCTTAGTCTGGTTAGGCTGAGAAGCATTCCCCAATCCTTCCTCAGAGACTGACAAGAGTGGTTCTCCCATGCCGACTGAAGACACTCCAACAGCCACAGAGTTCATGTCTGACCCACGGTCCATGGTGGCTGAAGGGACTATACCAGTGGAACGCAAGGAAGAAGATGACAGGCCCAAGGAACCTGAAATGGCTACTTCAGGTCACCTCTTTGCAGCCGAGGCAAGGAAGCAGACTGTTGGAGAGACAAAGGCAGTCTTGACTGGAAGGAGGAAGAACCAAGGAACTGGTACAGCTGTTCCATGATTAAGCCAAAAAAGAAGTCTGAAGCATGGCAAGTGATGTCAGCAACAGTCAGAAAAAGTAAGTATAAAAAAATAATGCTTACACAAAAATAACACCATGACAAGCACTATGCATAGTTGCCCCAGCCCCTAAAAATAATTTATAAAGTTATTAACCATAAAAGTTAGAGTAAACCTGACTAACACTAAAGTTTGACTAAAAGTAATCAAGGGAACCACAAAGCTTAAAATAACAGATATGTCACATGATAGTCCCCAAAACATTAAAAACCTAGCAAAAAAAAAAAAACAGATTTCTTTAAAAAAAAAAAAAAAATGTTTTAGTCATAAAAATTAGGAATGGATTTTTTCCCCAAAAGGAACTTATCTGCCCAGCAATGGAGAAACACTAGCCGACTGTTGATCCTTGACAGTCTGCAAGAGGAGCTCTCTTCAGCAACAGGAAAGCTTTGAAGGACTTGGCATTCAGACTGCTGATTTTCCCTTTTCCTAGCTTGAGCTATTAATGGTCTGGGTGGGTGGAAGCTGCCCTTAAGCTTTGGAAGCTGGCCGGTTGTTACATCCCATGCAGGATATAACCCATATTGCAAAGGCTACAGCAGCAGTCATGTAATGATGAACATCTGATGGACTTGTCTAAACATACTAGCTAAGCACTTTATTAAAAGAAGGTTCTGTATATCTTTTGGCCTATGAATAACCCCTCTCTTAGCTGGAATTTGTATTTTCTGATTAAAAGGCTTGCCCATTCAAACCACCTTGTTTGGCAGCTCTGAATTTTTTTCTTTTGTATGGCACTTCTTAATGGCCATCACCTGTCCCCTTACAATCTGTCAACTGCAAGGAACCCTATTAGTTTTTTTTTTCATAGACAGACTCTCATAGGGCTATCTCACATTTTTTCTTGAATGTGGTCTCAGAATTCCCCTTAAATCAATCCATTTATCTCCTTGTTTTCTTTCCAGAGGCAGAATTCCAGGGGCAAAGAGCTCCTAATTCACTAGATTTGCACTACTTCCTCAGGCTTTATCAGAAGAAGGTGCATGAGTTCAGGAAGACAGGCCATTTTTTGTCTCCTTTGTTATGGCTAAGGAGCTAAACAACCCTTTTGCAAGTGGACTTCTAACAGTATTGTCCTTCACTACAAGGCAGCTGACCGCACACTAGAAAATCCCACTGTTACAGGCCACTCTACCAGGGATGTGGCTGCTTCCATTGCTTCTTCAAGACTGTACCTACTGTAGACATTTCTGTTGTGGCCAATTATAATGCCATTTCACATCTCCACAGCTTATTATTACATAGACCATGATTCCAGGGTCTGAGCGTGGGCCTCCTTCAGTAATTAGTTACCCTTCTGAGGACTTTGTCTTTTAGCTTTAATTCAGTTTCAGCCACCTACAGATGTTTGATTTTTTTCCAACAGCTACATTCTACAGACACCCTTCATAATTAGATATAACAGATATGCACTCACTATAGCAGCTTATCTCAAAGAAGGCTTGATTTGGGAGGCAAGTAGTATTAAGTGTTTGACAAGGGTGGCTAGAAATTTTAAATTTTTCTTCTTAAACGTATATATGGTTAGGCATCTTTTGCTCCCTATGATTGCTTACCTAGTATGACTTCTTTGTTCTTTGTTTCTATGGCCCTGCATAATAGGTACTTATAACCTTCCCACATCCTCTTGCATCTATTATATGTTGATGGGTTTGTGTGTACATGTGACAAGTGCAGACTTTTATAGTCTTCTGTTTTCTGTACTTGTGTCGATTCATTGCATGCGGTCAAAGTGAGGTGTGCAGGGGATGAGCACACCTTCCTAAATTAGCATGTGATGTCATAAGGTGCACTTGCAAGACAGGTGCACTCCAAGTGCAGCAACCAGTAAATTTTCAGAGCTGTACCAATCTAGAGGTATCAGAAAATGAAATTCCAACAATTTCCTGCTGTAGAGGGTCTTATTTCTAAATATCTGGCATGGTGAATATATACCTCTTATATCATGATGACTCATCATAATAGAATTGTCACCAATGAAAGTCAATAACCACTTAACTGAAAACCAACTGAATTGGGAAACTCTTTTAATAGGGTCAGGCTGTTAGCAACTTGTCAACAAAAGAGCACTAACAGAGAATCCTTATTAAGCCTGTTTTGCCAATAAACAGGAGCATCACTGATCAGGGCTATGAGCTTCCGCATCAAGGAGGATTGGAATCCCACATCTGCTGTAGGTAGAGGTGAAAACAGCTATTCTCTTACTACTCAAATGTGTCTTTTATCTTGATGTAATTAACACCAGGGGTTCACCTGGTATCTGTTTTTAGTTGGGAGCTGGGCCAGGATGCCATGGATGTCTCCTGTAAGAGTTCCTTCAACACGTCCTTGGCCGAGTAGCAGGATGAGTCCCTAGTCCACACTAACAGAATTAAGTTATCCCCAAAGGTAGCCCCCCATTCAGTGATTTCTAATAAATAATCCAGTTGAATTTTTGAAGTTAAGCAGGGCATAAATCTAAAGTTAGCCTCCCACCCAAGCCGAGATCTCCATATCTAGGACAGGAAGACATTTTAGTGCATTTTCCAAAGTGAGTTACTGAACAAGTTGTGGACAGTGAGGAATCTAAGGCAGGTCTGAAGCTCAGAAGAATCATGACTTCAAAACTGGAGGATATCCTACCCCCCATTCAAGTTCACCCACTCTTGGTTCCTTGCCTTGACAGGACATGCTTTCAATGCCACAAAGATCTAATCTTTCACGACATTTTTTCTACAAGCTAGCCTCTCAGAGTATCATGTCAGGCAAGAGACAAAAAGAGATAGGTTGAATAGCTTTATCTCTGCTTTCATTTATCAGGTCTGCAGATAACACCAATGTTAAGATACTGGCCCCTTGGTTCTCTGACTTCACAGGGCATGCTTTCCCCAGTAAGAGCTGATCTTTGGGTACATATTTTTCAGGAAGCTGATCTCCCACAATAACAAGGTAGCCAAAAGGCAAAAAGAGATGGTTGAACAGCTTGAGCTCCCAGAACCCCAGCACTGATTCATTCTACCTCTATTTCCAATTATGAGGTCTGCATAGAACTCTTCTGTTAAGGTGTTGGCCTCAGTTACTAAGTAGACATATGTTCTATCATTCACCTGTGCTCTTGGGATATTTTTCCTGAGATACTACCTTTTTGCCACCTCTATGGTGTCAGCAGTGGTCTAAAAGAGACAACAGATACAGTACTTACTGACAAGCATCAGAAGTGATCCTATCACCATGACTAAAGAAATGATGACAGGACTGGCCACTAACTTTTTGTATAGATATTTAAATTTCTCCTCTACCATATAAAACTAGTCATATCAGAGATGTAGCTAGCTCATATAGCAGCTGGTGCAGTTCACTGATCTGGTGCCTCTCCGTCATCTGTAAATTGAGGGGCAAAAGGGTTTTAAAAAAAAAAGGTAAGAACCAAAAAAAAAAAAAAACGGGTCTGTCTCTCTCTCCAAGTTGAGGACCAAAAGAAGAAAAAAGGTTCTACCTATGAGTTGAGGACAGAAAAAGGGTCTTCTGCTTGAAACTTTAACAAACTACTCATGAAGCATTTCAGCCATGACAACAAATATAATAGTGACATTCATTTCTGAATGCTTTTACTGCAATAGTGAGCCATCATGCCTACTAATATTCTTGCACCTACGGCACAGCCCTAGCCTTAATCATGCTTCAGGTTTTCTGAGCAATGACAGCTGTGAATCAAGCTATAGTGAGGCACTCTTCAAACTGTTCTCCCTTACCTGTATAGCTGGAGGAATAGTTGTAGACTTGGGCACCTGCATCCATTACAAGTCTTCATGAATACCATACTGATATCACAAGGGACCAACAAATACTTGCAAAAGGTATTACAGTTGCAAAAAGAACAAAAACCGTGAAAAATCATTTTTGAAGAGCAGAATGCCCCCACCATGTACCTCATGTTGGGGACTCCCCACACACTCCCTTACGTTATTATTGTCACTCCAAGGTCACTGCATTTTGGAGAAAAGGTGATCAGAGACAGGCAATGAAAAATCTTTATAGACTCCTCCATAAGGTTACAAGCTCAGTAAAGTTAAATACAATCTGAGGATTATCATATTATTCCTATGTAAAACAAGCAACAGCACAAGAGCATCTGTTGCCTTCAGCACTGATGCCTCAGCAACTGTGATACAATTATATTGTACTGAGCAGCTGAATGCAAACCTTGGGCTCTCCTATTCCTAATAAATTAAAGTAGTGCTTTTGGGATCCCCCCATTTAAAGTGTGTCTGCATTAAGTTTAGCATTTCCTAAAGGATACATCATCTTGGGGAACTGGAGATAAAAACTCTACAGCGATGGTTATTATAACCTAGCAGAAAATGAACCTGGTAACAATAGGCCAAACTTTCTTCTTCTTCTCTGCCTATCTCAGAGTGTGAAGTGCTTAGGGGTTGTTTCTTTACTTCTCTTTGATGGAAGAGTTGCCTCTGTTGTAGTGTGTTTACCAAGCAATGAAGAGGAAAATGGATTCTCTGTAATGCTGTAGCATATTATCTGAAGAACCACTTGTTCACTTGTTATCAAATCCTGAGGGGCCAAGGCATGCATCAGTGAAGCAGGCATCAGGCCTTGTGGGTGCAATTTAGGGGGCTTGAATAGTTTGTTTTTCCTTTTCATAAACAGATACATTCTTCCCTAAGGTCTGTAGGATCCTGAAAAGAAAAGGAAAAAAAAAAAACAGATGGTATTCTGGTAATAGAAAAAGGTTACCCATTTCAGAGGGAGCTTGCTGGCCAGCTGTAGGCATATGTGAACCAACATCCAGCTGTGATGCTGTGTTATGCTTTTAAAAGCCGAGAAAACAAAGAAACACCATTATCCTGATGTAATCTTCCAAAGGTGCATTAACAGATGACAATACTTCAGAAGACATCAGGGTTGTTGGTTGACAAATCTGTGGCTTTGTAAAACCAACACTTGCATGCATTCTCAGGAACTTACAGGACTGAGAGGATCACATGGGTCTCTTGTTCTAGGCCTGTAGAAGCTTCCAAAGCTAATTTTTATTCCTTTTTAGTGTTTATGGACTCCTTGGTAACTCGCTTGGAAGATGACTTGCCTTCAGTTTCAGAAGTGGCCATTCCCTTGACCTAGAGCAAAATGTTTTTTTTTTTTTTGCACCCTTTGCAACAAGAGTTTTTTTTTTTTTTTTTAAAGCAAGCACAATATTTGCTCTCAGACTTTTAACGTGATGGCCACAAGACAAAAATGATCATTAACAAGAAAATCTTTTATTGGAATCTGTTGGCCATAAGCACATTTGTCTGTAAACTTTTTAGGGGCAACACCAGTCTTGAAAAGATTTCCAAGTTACATATCTCATCAGGCATTAAAAATACAACAAGAAAGTTTAAATATCATAATGGGTATTTATCATTAGCTCTGGAGGTCATCTTGAACTGTACCAGTGATTCAAAATGCTGCTTGAACAGCACCTAAAGCAAAGCAGGCTCTGCTCTTCCTGCTTACCTGGCTAAGTCTTCTCCCCAGATCTGTCTTAACCAATAACTCTAGTACCTCTCCAGTTTCTAACCCACCTACTCTATTTTACCTCATAAAGTCTTATTAACTCTCAGACTGTCACTTTCTCACTGCCTTCTCCCCTCCTGAATCATTAACCATCCATTGTCTATAGTTCCTATGATTTCATCAACCTACTTTCCTTTTACTCCATGTTAAATCAAATTATTACTATCTGTACCTGCAGTAACTACCATCCAAGAAAGCACTCTTCTTTACTTAAATACACTGAACAGGTGTATACACTGATGTTCATCACTCCCACTGCTGCCATAGCCTTTAGGCTATATGGACCATGTCTTGCCCAAGAAACAACTGGCCAACTTCCAAAGGCTTTAGCTCCCTTCCACACTTCCACTCTGTTTTTTTTTAAAACAAGAAACATCTTTATTAAATTATCACTTATGACATAGACAGTCATGCATTTATATACACGAAAACAAACCGCACAAACATAATTTTATTTGCAAACATTACACATCACTTATAATCTATTCAATCAATGTCAGTCAGAAATTACATAGCTGATTCATATCCTGCCTTCCTTCAAACCTCATTCCTTCTCTGCATGTATTGCTCCCACAATTCCCATTTTTTCTATGTAATTTTCTCCTACCCTTTTCCAAAAATCCCATTTCTAGTTGTTTTATCTCTGTTACTATATTCACTAATTCTAGTACAGTTGGTTTAGACTCTGATTTCCATTTTCTAGTAATTGCTTTTTTGATAGCCACCATAATTAGAATCAGCAAGGCCTTACTATTTCTAGGCAATTCCGATTCTATATCATAGTTCAAAAAAATCATTTTCTTAGTTATACCAGTTTACCCACCCAATATTTCTGATAGACTAGTCTGCAAGGAATTTTTAAAGTCTGCCAACTCATTACACTCCCAGAAAATATGTTCCCAGTTACCTCTTTCTTCCTCATCACACCTCCAGCACTTGCAATCTACCTGAGGAAAAATTCTTTGGAGTCTATTTGGGGTATAAAAAAACCCAGGTAAACACTTCCAAGCAAAGATTCTAAATCTTCTAGACTTTGTTGCATATTTGGGGGACATGCATATATTCCTCCTTTGTTTCTTTGTGAATTGATTATTCAGTCTCTCTTCCTAATCCTTTCTAACCTCCTCTGATTGATTCTTACAGTTATCATGCAATATTTTGTATGCTCTACTAATTATTCCTTTTTTAAACAGCAGGTTCTGATCTAGATTCTACTAAAAACTCTACCAGTGCTGGTCTTTTACTTAGGATACCTGCTATTTCTTGAAGGAAGGCAGTCTCTAGACTGCAGTCCAAATAAATTCTTGGCCTCTTCCCATTCTATTACCTTTCCCTCTGTAATTATTTGCTCCCAATACCTTGGTTCTTTTGCCAGTTTTCTCCAATAAATTCCTGCCACTCTTGCCTATTGTCTCTATCACTAAATGCAGACATACCTATTGGCAGAATCTCCTTTCTCCATTCCCGTGTTGGCTTAGTTCTTAGAATACTGTTATTTTACTACTATAATATTCTGTACAGCTATTTCTATTCTCCTTAAGGATCATTCTCTCCTTGCTTCTTGAATTTCCCCCCATTTTGTCATCAATCCTTTCCACTCTGAATTATAACTTTCTGCTTCTGCTATATATAGCAGCCTTAACTGTGTAGCTCTGAAATACCCCTTCAAGTCAAGTAAACCCAAGCCTCCTTGTTCTATTGGAAGAATCAGACTTCTCTTTCTTTCCCAAGCATGTCCATTGCTCCAACACCTTATTGGGTGGATTAACAGAGGAAGATAGCTCTCTTTTTGTAGCTGACAACATAGTGATGGAGTTTACAGCCGGAAATTTTGTCCAGTGTTGCTTCTTCTTTGTAGATCACAGAATCCTGTTTTTCAAGGAACTGCTTCACAATTATTTGGTTCCTGCCATGACCTCCTGACCACTAAATCAATCAGTTTTTCTCCTGGAGGTACCACTCAGGGTGTAGAAGGTACTGAGCCATAAGCCTCAATCAATGCTCTCTTGTCATGGGGTGGGGAGTGTACAGGTCAAGCTCCCCCCCGGCACATTGGCTCCAATATCTCACCAAATGAAGCATCTTCTAGATGTGCTCTCCAGGTGGGATTGTGGAAATCCCTTTTGATCCTGTGAGTCAGAATCTGAAGTGGGAAACTCCAATCTAGGTGCTTCTTTTTGTACTTCCTCTTTTTGGGAATATCATAGGATGAGTCTCCTCTGTCCCCAGAGAATCTAAGCTGCTGCTGAGTAGGAAGGTTAAGGCTCATGGCCTGGCAATGAGCAATGGAAGCTTGATGAGAAGAAATCAAGATAAAACTGAGTCCAGGGATAGAACCGTACCTGATGGGACCTGTAACATTCTGTTGGTAACATCCCTCCATCTGGAAGGCTGAACCCACCTTGAAGGGATCCAAAGACCAAGCCCCAGCTGCTGGATCCGAACCTCCCTTTGGAGATCTGTTTTCAACAAAAGGAGGAGACTCTGAAGGCAGGAGGTTAGATGGCTCCTATCTGGTGAACAGGATGGAAGAGTTGAGAGCTGATGATGCAGACAGGAGAAAAGGAGTTGAAACTAATGGATCAGATGATGGTATCGAGGCCACCGGCACAATCCCAAGGCTGTCTTGGCTCTGATGAGTCTAGAGCTGGGATAGTCAGATCCAAATACCTTGTTGCCAAAGCTAAAGGGAAAGTCTGCATCCAGGGCAGAGGCCCCTGGAGGAGGGATGCATCTGAAGACACTGGAATGGAAGAGCAGTCTGGCAAAGGAACTATAATCAAAGTGACATGAGTGGATATGAACACCTTCAGAGATGAATAGAATGACTCCCATTTCTATCTTGGTCCTGGAACTTGTCTAAGTCTACTTCAGACTCCAAGGTAGTGAGGAAATCCTTCTATGTTGCTCAACTTATAAGTAAGTAAATGTGTCTAAATCCAGGGAAGTAATTCCACGAATATACTTGGCTCTTATCAGACCCATCATTGAGTATAATGCCCCCTTCTTTATGTACCTGATCAGACACATGAAATAACTGGAATGTCCTTAAAAGTTCCTTATAAAAAGAATATAGGGCATAAACACAAAGTCCTATGCAGATCGCTTCAAAGCGCTATATTTATACTCAGTCTCCTCCACACTACTGACAGTTGATCTATGCCTGGCATACAATGCATCCTTGGACCATGCTCTGATGAACCTTTTCCACATCCGCAAACAGCATCAGAACTATTAGATCTAAAGACCTATATTTTGCAAGCAATGTAAATAGGACATGTTGGAGAGACAGATAAGTATGTCACAGAATTCTCTTTCTATGGACCCTCCCTAAACCTATTTAAGTGTAACTTAGACTATTGGATAGGAAATCCAAAATCCATCCCCAATCTGGTGCCCAAGTCTCTGAAGAACACAGACAGTGAGTAAATTATGTCATAATCAACAATCACCCCCTATATATACATCTAAAACATATAACTTGTGGGACATGTTTGGGTTGCATGGCTAGCCTTATTAATGCCCTAATGACATATTATACACCTGTGAACCTATAAAAGATCTGAAGGACCTGTTTGGAAGCACTGAAGAAGGTCTCAGTGGGAAACACTGTTCTGCTTTGTCCACTATGAATTATTTTCTCGGAGACTCGTGGAATATGATGAGTTCCAAAGGGACTGCATCCACAGGAGGGAGTATACATAGGCATGCATCTATAGAAACTTCAATTCTTGGCTTTTTTGGAGTACAGGCAGAAAACTTTGGATCTGCAAGCCTTTTCTTCAGATCGAACTCTTTCTGCGTCAACTGTTTTACTGAAAGTTCCTTCATTTTGAAAGCCTCTGGATCAAGGAGAAATAGTTCCTTCAAAATTAGTTTATTCTTTCCATCAGCTAGAGCTTGTGGGCTGAACCCCTTGCATATTTTGCAATCAATGGATAGATTGGGAATGAAGGTGCAGTGATGGGATCTTATGTCCACAAATAGTACATTTTTATAACTAGTCTGTTTATCCATCGCTGGAAAATTGTCAACCACAGCTACAAGTTTAACAATAACAAAACCTAGTTGAAATTAAGTCTATGCTCTAACACACCAAACAAATCTCCAGTTATTCTAACACTATCAAATTAAACTACTCCAACTGTGAAAAAGAGCAACAACAAGCAGAAGGAAGAAATTTAAAAGGGAGGTTATCCTATACTTGAAAGAAAAGGGAGGCATTTGAAAAATACCATACGAAAAAGGGGCTCAAATTCTAACAGAGTACAATACAGATAAAGTATAGTGTTTTAAGGGAGCCAACACCTAAACTATAATGATTTTTTAAGAAAAAATATCTTACACATTCAGAAGACAGAGAACTTAGCTGACTAGAGAATACATCTGTTCGCAAGAGCAGATAATGAGATCTGAGGTAACTAGAAGGACAGAAGCATTATGGGAGGAAAAGTTCTTAAGGGACTCGAGGCTAGAGCACTGAGGCTGCTGAGTCAGCTCTAACAAGTGGTTTGAGGACCTACATGTCAGATCAGATGGACAGAATGAATAGGCTATGATAGTACCCAGAGAAATTGTTAAGAGATACTATTTACAAAATATGCAGCCTTCATACCTGTTAAATTCTGGCCAAGACGTTGCACCTGAGGTGTTTGATCTACAAAAATGTTCCTCTTCTTCTAGACCAGGGTTATACACAGAAATTATAATTGTGAGCTCTAACAAAAAAAAAAAAAAAAAAAGAACTAGGAGCCCAAGTAATGTGGATCTTTTCAAACCTACACCTCAGACTATTAAAAAGAAAGTAAACTTTTGCATCTTAGAGAAAACTCTTGAAAAACTGGGCTCAGATATAGGCCGAGAGTTATCAAACATGCTTTACCAGCAAATATATCACAAAATGTGATAATATACCTGAGTAAGGCAATGAATGTGAGAGTCTTATCCTTGAGAATTCCATTCTCAGACCTACTGTGCATTCCCTGAGTAAGTTAAAATAAAAATAAGATCACTGTTAGTGTTCTCCCAGTTTTAAAGTTAATTAGGGGGTAGTTTCAAAAATTACTTAAAATGAAACCTCTCCAAAAAAAAAAAAAAAAAAAAAAATTACTTCATGTTGGCACTAATGATTTACCCTCAACACCACTTAATTACATGAAAAATGCCATTTGAGAATTAAGATGGTTGAAAGTGCCTCTTGAGAAATCATTTTAAGTGAATTCCTTCCTCTAAGTGAACTGACTATATTTATACAAAGAATTCAGCACATGGTTATGGCATCTTAGTCTGGTTTATAATATTAAATTAATAACTTTAACGAGAAGACCGTTTACAAAAAATCCATCCATAAAGTCTCCTCTTCAACTTTTCCCTTGGAACTAGACAAACTTTCAACTTAAGCACTCCAGCCATTCATTTCTCAGCCCAGCACTTGCTCAAAACTCATACTTACAAACCCTAGCACTAGACCCCCCCCCCCCACCCAACCCCATACTGTACAGAAGGACTAGGCTCTCTATTCGACCTTATCAGCTATTCAGTAAAACAGTTCACTGTACCTATCCAGGCATATCCAAAGGGCAGTTTCAGGTGTACTCTCCAGTTCAACTGGTGAATCTGGGCATTTTGAGGCAATGTTACAACTGCCTCATGTACACAGACAACCCCTCTCCTCCTACCACCAAACACTAATACATGCGAGAGATGCAATTATACAGCCAAACTGGAGGCTAAGTTCTCTCAACCCAAGACTGGATCAGACAGTCAAGAGGAGAAGGGAAATACTTGCATCACACCACCAGTCTCACATAGACCCATTAAACCAGCATCGGCAAAAAACACACAAATACATGAAAACATACTCGGAGGCTCTAAATAAAAATCTGCAAAAGCAACAGAGACCTCCAAAGCAGACATCCAAGCAATCTCCACCTCCCAACACAAACCATGAAACACATACTTCACAAAACCAGTGTGTTACACAATCACAGCCCTTAAGGCAAAATAACATGCCCAACATACTAGTAATAGGTGACTCTATAGTCAGGCACATTGACATCCCACTCACTAGGCTGAATAAGAAGGTTACTGTTAGTTACCTGTCGGGTGCCAGGATCCACCACATAACACAAGCACTCAGGTCACTCCAGAACAAGTACAAATATGACTCTGTCATTGTCCATGCTGGTGTGAATGACCTGAGCCGTACATCCTTGGACTACATGAAAAGAGACATGGAAGTGCTTTCTGATCACGTAGCCCAGGCTGGTATTACCCTGACCCTGAGTAGCATCCTGCTCTCACCAAGAATGATACCATGGTGTAAAGAAAAAATTATCAGTTTCAACAATTGGCTATGTTTCTGGTGTCATTCAAGGGGGATCTGGTGTCTGTCCGCCTGGGATGACATGCTCGACAATGCATGTTGCTTCACTACAGTCGGCTTGCACCTGTCACCCTTAAGCTTTCGAATACTGGCTAAGTCTCTTGCCACCCCCATAGTGCCTTTTTTAGGCAAGGCTCAAAAGACAAACCCACTGCCGTAAATAGCACAAGTAACAAAAAACTGAGGGTAATGCTACTCAATGCCAGAAGTCTAAACCTCAAAATGCACGCACTCGAGGCACTCCTCAGTATGGAAAAAATATATGAAGTACCAGAAACCTGGTTTAAGGCTCCAGAGAGCACCCCAGCACTACCAAGCTACAACTCATACCATATATTTCCACAGAACCCGGACTGAAATACAAAAGGCGGGGGTGTATCCATATTCATCAAGGATACCCACACCTCCAGGTTAGTGGCACAGCACAATGCTTCAGAGATCATCCACGTGCAAATAACAACTGAGAAAACTGCAATTCAAATTGTAGCTTACTACGGATCACCCACCATGTCACAGGAGCCCCTTTCCGCATTTCTGGAAACACTGGGAAACATAAAGGTCCTAACAAACACCCTAATACTGGGTGATTTCAATTACCCAAACATTAACTGGGAGAACTAATAAAGTACTAATTCCCTTGCCCAACATTTCCTAGAATTTATAAACTCAAACACCCTGGATCAACTGGTCAGCACTCCCACCAAAGGTGACAACATATTGGACCTGGTCATAGCCAACATGGGCAACTGGTGTTCCACACCAGAGGTCAACCCCTTGCTGGTTAGATCTGACCATAAACAAATCACTTTGGATATCCACATTCCGTCCCCACCCCCGGACAAGGAAACCACAGTGAAAAACTTTTCAAAAGCAAACTTCACGTTACTTAAGACCGAGGTGGAAAGTTTCAAAGCTCCCATGCTAAAGGATAATGCTGTCCAAGCTGCAAAATCCTTTACTAATGCATTCTATGGGCACCTACAACAATGCATGGATCGTGCTATCCCAAGCAAAACCAAAACTTACTCCTCCAAGAAAAGGAAACCAGACTGGTGGACCCCTGCCATAAACAAGTTATACAATAGGAGGAGGAAACTAGTACAGAAAAGAGTAAAATCCCAAGAAGGGAAGCTATCCCTGATCAGTATCAGCAAGAAACTACAATCCCTCATAAAATCATCTAAGGCGAGCTTCAAAAGAAAAATTGCCAAGGATTCCAAAGATAACCACATGGCATTCTTTAGCTATGTCAAGAATCTAAGTGGCAATGCTCAGACCTGCTCGGAGGTAGAGCAGAATGTCACAAAACATACTGAACTGACCAATATCGCCAGCATCCTGGCAGACAGGTTCAGTGCAAACTTCACCCCCCTCTCACCCCCAAAAAAGCCCATAATACCAGAAGAATGTAGAGCCCCTGAAATCACAGACACTCAGGTTAAAACAGCCCTCTCTAAAGCCAAAAACACAGCATCAATGGGACTTCATCAGACAAGATAAAAAGTTACAGTTTTACATTTTAAGTAGGGTTTAGTGTACCATATTATTAGTAATGAGGGTGGTGTCATTTTAATGTATTTTAATGTATTGTGTTAAACACATCCTGATTGGTTACTTGTTTGTATTTAAATGTACCAATGTGTTTTTTATCTTGTCTGATGAAGTTTATGTAGTGGCATAAACGAAAAGCGCTTTACATTAATTCGTGTGTGTGTCTCTTCATTCTGCACTTTGGTTTAACTAGTTTGTCGTTTTTGTGCTTTATAACTAGTTTAGATGTCCTATGCAGCTCGACTGAAGAAACTGTAGCTGTACTTGGTTGCATACCGCCTACTCAGAGGTGATCTCTGCCTGACATAGAAGGCCATGTCCAACCCTGAACTGATGGACATGCTTCACCTAAAGAAAACCTTATCCCCTCGAGCCACACGCTCTAGGGATCTAAACCTCACCACACCAATAAATAAGACGTGCTGGAGGGATATATTCCTGTCACAGAGACTTCCCATGCTTTGGAACAAGATTCCAATCTACATTAGGCAGAGCTCCTCGCTAACACTCTTCAAGAGAAACCTTGATGAGTGGATGGGGAACAGAAAGTTTTCCAGAGGGATCACTTCAGTGGCTCTGCTGGACAGAGGCACAGGGAACTAATCTAAGGGGGCGGTGAAAGCCAACACATTCTGGCTAGACTTATAAATGCCTTTGGGCAGATAGCCTAGTACCTACCTATGAACCTGTGTGTGCATATGTTTCAGGCTTTGTCTCAAGTAAAATTATTGATTTACTGAAACCTTTTTAGAGAGCATACAGAAAAAGCCATAATCTATCATACTGTAAGAAGACCTGGTTCTCCTTTGAAGTGCTGCTGCTGTAATGCACAGAGCTTGGGAAACAAATACCAGGAATTGAAAAGCTCATTATGTAGAGACAGCTACAAAATTGTGGTAATTACTGAGACATGGAACTCCACGGACTTAAACTTTGAAGGCTTTTATTAAATATGAGTGTTTGAAAGGACTGCCAAGGGGAGGTGGAGTTCTTTTACTAATTCATGACAGTATAAACTCATGTTTAGTTACTGCTGGCACCTTTCATGAATATTTATTTCATATATATATATATATATATATATATATATATATATATATATATGGATCTAGGACATTTGCTCAAGTGAGCAGACGTCTGAATCCATAATAACCGAACACACTAACGAAAGCGCTTTTATCGAAAAAGCGCTTTCGTTAAAGCGTGTTACAAAAAAAAACTAAAACACTACATTTAAATTTTTGCAGGGGGGGGCTTCGCCCCCCTGCACCCTCCATGTGGGGAGCTGTGCCCCCCACACACCCTCACTTTAATATTCTCCCTCCAAGACTGCACTACAGTGGGGAAAAGGGAAATTTCCCTTACCCGCACCGTAGTACAGCCTCGGCAACAGGCATACTTACGAGAAAGTGCTTCTTCGGTGAAAAGCACTTTCGCGTAAGTATGCCCGGCCATTTGGGTTTTGGTTGTTTGCTCACTCGAGCAAACATCCTAGATCCATATATATATATATATATATATATATATATATATATATATATAATATATAATGTATGCATATATAATAAATATTCATGCAATACTATGGTCCTACTAATTTTCATTTAACAATCATTCTAGGCTATTGCAGTCCTTTTGTTGTTACTATCACTCACTGTGACTTTTTTAAGAACTTAGATGACTCAATAAAAGGGAGAAATTTAATAGATGACTTCAATTATTTGGATATAAAATGGGTCATCAAGTAATGCCAAGAGTATGTACTTGAAACATTTCTTAAACATATTATCTTTTCAAAGCTTAGAACAGTTAGTATATGACTATACTAGAGGTTAAAAAAAGTCTGCAACCAGATGGAGGGAGAGTTCTCATATCCTACCTCTCCCGGACTGGGAGAAGACTAACAGAAATCCAAGAGCTTGTAATACGAGCATCCCTTATATTTAGGGATAGCTTTCCCTGCTTATTTACATGTTAGAGCTGTAAGAACTCCCTATATTTTGCTACTGCATACAACTGCTAAGATGTGGTTAAAAAAACTCTCCAATAGTGTTTCAAAATTAAATTCAATCCAGTGTTATTGAAAAACCACACCAGTTCTATTTTCTGTTGAAAATAAAACTTGCGTGATTCTTCAATAAAACCAGCTCTAACATACCACTAACCAGGTAGTGTGGTAAATTGTATCTGGCCAAGAAGACATAACAGTACAGGATAAGATAGGCAATTACTGGCCAAGTATCCATTTTAGAGCTAGATTTCACTACGGCATGGAATCTCATCAGTATCAACATTGCTATCATCTGAACCTCCTCCTTGATTTAGAATTGCAACATTAGAAGATAAATCAATAACTGAATATCACCTCTTTCACTAGAAAAAAACACCCTAGTTCCATACCTTTCAACCACTTAGAGCAAGAAATATGGACAAAGCCATAAATAAAAGTGGGACAAAGTTCCAAAAATAGGGACAGTTTTTAAATATTGCTCTTATAAACTTAGAAAGGTGATAGAATGACAGGTTTTGCATTAGCATGAATTTTTTGAAGGGCTTGAAATCTTAAACTCAAATGTCTGTCATTATTTTTGAACTTCAATCTTTAAGAATTTGCCAGAAAACCACAATTTTATGAAAAACGGATGAAAAATATGAAGCAGAAATCTGGACATTCAGAAAAACACTGTACAGTTGGGAGGTATGCCTAGTTCACAGAATTGATTTCATGTACTGAACTGACAGCTTTAGTAGACTGCCTTACATGACATCAAAGGTCAGTGGACACAAGACAGAAAATGTATTTATTTATTTTACATTTGTTTACCTGGGAGGTCCGACTGGACAGAGCTGTCTGTTTTCAGCAGAGGCCCGGGGAGAAAAGCTCCAGAACAATTGCTAACATACTATACATAAGACATTTACACAAACTTTATGGTTTACACATTCACTTATAAAAATATAGCAGATAACAAATGATTGCATAAGATATTTACATAAGCACAGAGATTTAGACATACAAAATAGTATAGCAGGTAGTAGCATATGATGGCTGTTCATACAGTATGTTTAGTAGAGATAATCTTGGAAGATGTACTGAAGATAAGACAAGAAAGGAAAACTAAAAAGGGAAGAGAATTTAGACAAGTTCATATGAGGTGCATTGACATTTTAAGGGAAAGCTTTTCAACTTGGTCTATGGGAGAGTTAATGGGTATAGATGGGACAGTGGGGAGTAGACGGCAGTGAGTTGGTAAGTAACGTGTGATAATACATAGTGCATCTCTGGGAGTTTTAAAGAGGAGGTTGGATAGTGGGTAGGGGAAAGGAGTTAGAATATGTCAGCCAACTGCTAGGCAGTTGCATGTTCAAGAGTTGTGTAGGTGGGAAATAAGCTGTTTTTTGAAGATGGTTTTCTTAGACTGTAATCTGATTTGTGGTGGTAGGGAGTTCCAAGTCTTGGCAATGTTGCTAGAATACAGGGAGTCACCAGAGCTGTAATGGCTTTTGGAGATTGCTATTAGTACCTTGTTAGTGGATCTAAGTTCATGATTATTAGAGAAGAGGGTGATCAGGTCTTGTAAGGCTGGAGTTTTGTCAGGTTGGTACAGTATTTAATGAGCTAGAAGTTGGTTTAGGGCTGAGGTGTTAGGGAGTTACAGCCAGGAAATCTGTTTTCGGGAATGACAGTGGTGGGTGCAGTAGGAGGAGTTTGTGACGAATTTTGTTGTAGCATACTGATAGCTTGTTTAAATCACTCTTGTTTAGATTAATTAGGACAGGAGAAGCATACAGTAAGGTAGAGAGAAGATGGGTACGAGCTAGGGTAACTTTACTGTTGCTGGTTAGGAAGTTTTTACATCTGTAGAGAGTACATAGTTTTTTGTTGATTTTGGTTATTGTATGAGCTATGTTTTTGTCAAATTTCATATTATTTTCAATAATGACCCCTAGTAATTTAGTATGTGTGACAGGGGAGATAGGGGTATTATCTGATGCAGAAATAGACACTGGGGGAGTAGGCGCTACTGCTTTGGAAAGATGAAACAGCATAAGTTGGGTCTTTTTAGGATTTAGTATTAGCTGGGAGTTTGTAAGCCAGGTTTTGATGGATGTAAAGGCTTCTTGGGTCTTGATTTGAAGTTTTTGGAGGGTGGGGGCAGAGCAGATTAAGGTGGAGTCATCAGCATATTTAACCAGGTTTGCTAGAGGGGTGGCTTCGTAAAGATTTTTTGTAAATATAGTGAAAAATAGGGGTCCTAGGATTGATCCTCGGGGTACTCCTAGTTTTGCAGGAAGTAAGGGGGAAAGGGAGTTTTTCCACTGAACAGATTGTTGGCATTGGGAGAGAGTCTTGAAACCATAATAGAGTGAGGGTAGTTAGTTTTAATTCTGAGAGTGATGTCATTAGTTTTGTATGGGGGACTGTATCAAACACCTTTGATAAGTCAAGGGAAACTGCAGACACTAGTTGACCGTGGTTGCACTGCATATTTACTAGGTTACTAAAATTGATGAGTGCAGTGGTAGTGCTATGGTTGGGGCAGAATCTGTGTTGAGTTTCGACAAGAAGATTGTTGGAGAGGAGATGTGTTAGGACCTGGGTGTAAATACCTTTTTCCAGTATTTTAGCCAATGGAGAAAGTACAGCTACAGGGTGGTAGTTTGTTAGGTCAGTGGAGTTGTCCCCATTGTGTATTGGTATGATGTAGGAGATTTTCCAGAGAAGTGGCACCTTTTGTTCTGAGATTGATCTGTTAATGATTATAGAGACTGGGTAGGAAATGCCTTTGGCGGCTATTTGTTGGAATTTGGCAGGTAGTTTGTCTACTGCTAAAGTGGTGGGTTTAAGTTTCATTAGGTGTCTATAGATGGTATAAGTTGGTACAGGTTGAAGGGTGAAGGAGTTAGCATTATTTGATGGGTTATATAGTATAGTTGGGGTTGAGGAGTGTGGGTCCATTGACAGCTTTAATATAGAGTTGGTAAAGAACTCATTGAATTGAAAAATTACACAGAGGTGGAGCATCACACAATGAAAAATAACAAAAAAAAGGGAAAATGATGACTGTAAATCATTAAATGGCTATGACAAAACCACAGAAGGAGGCATTACAACAATAAAAGAACAGGAATGTAAGAACAGCAACAAATCATTTCAATAATCTTGAACATGTGCAAAGAAGGTTTACTCAGACATTCTGCTCTATTAAACAAGTATTTTAAGAACAGGTGCATTGATTTAAATTTGTACTCCTTACATTGCTGTCCATACACACAGGATGAAATACTGTTTGCACACACCATTTTTAAATGAGAGCTTCAATTTATATCCTTACCAAGGCACAACTTCATCAAGGAATAATCATCTTAAGCGACATATGAGTCCACTTAAAACTAAATTAAGTAAACACTTTTGTATCTACAAAACTTTCAGCATTTTGGAATAAAATACCATCAAATATTAGGGCTATCCAAAATATAAGAACATTCAAGCAAGACATGGATAAATGGGCTGGGAACTTGGTCTACGTTCCTAATCCTGTGGATTCAACGTTCCTGGATGATCTTTGATCTGTATTACTGTGATTCATGTTTTGTACATATGTATTATGTGTTACAAATTACACACACATAATGTATTATATACAACTCTGGTATCTCTCTCACACACACACACACACACACACACACACACACACACACACACACACACAATGTAGCTTTTTGAAGAAAAAACTGTTAACAAGGAGCTTTTACTATATAAAATGGTTTCGTACTTGCAGTGAAAGGTTTTGATACCAAGTTCCTGTAGGTACAAATCAAGAATTAATAACATTTACATTGTTTCTTTAAATGAAAATGTTTCACTATCCTTTTCAAAATTAAAAAATATATATTATATATTAAGTGACCAAACAAGAGGGAAGTAGATGGAGTTGAAAACTAGCACTCTTTCAAAACAGCATGCATAGCAACTACAAAACAGATATTCATCCAAGCCAGATATGGAAATAAGTACATAATGAAAGCTGATGGTGGAATGCAGAAGTCCAATACGTTATCAAACTAATGAAGGAGTGAAGGAAAATGTGAGAGACAGAAAAGATGGCTAAGGCTAAGAAGGAATACTGGTTGCCTAATGGAGAGATTAAGAGAATAATCGCAATAGCAAAGAAAGTACAGTTTTGCAAGTAAACTTACCACAACAGTAGATGTCTGAATCATCACTGCAGCAGTAGCCTTAACAATATGGGTTGCATCCTGCTAAGAATATAAAAGCCAGCCAGCTTTCAAAGTTTTATGGGAACTTTCCAAATGTCAAAATTGTTTGTCAGCTCGAGATAAGCGGCTTAAAAAGACAGGTTTGGGTGCAAAGCCCTTCAGAACGTTCATGCTAAAAAAGAGAAACTAAAGCCCTGACAAGAACAATGCTAAGGAAAAGAAAAAAAAAAAATATATATATATATATATATATATATATACACACACACACACACACACACACACACACACACAAAATAGTATTTTACACCAAATGGGTGAGGGAGAAAGGGAGCAACTACTGTAGCAGTGATCATTTGAACACCAACTGTTAATGGTAAATTTTATAACACAACTATATTATGTTACTCATTGAGATCACTGCTGAAGTAGCCTTAGATATATGGTTAGATTACCATAGCTTAGACTGACTGGGAGGAAGGATGCGAGTCCAGGAGTCCCAGGGTAATAGTACTTGCAAAGTCTGTCCTGAATATGGAGAAAGTATCTAGTTTGTAGTGCTTGTAAAAGAATGCACAGAGGATCAAGTTGCTGCTTATAAAATATTTCTAAAAAACAGCCCTTTCCACAAAGCCACAGATGAAGCCAAGACTTGGTAGAATGAGTCTTGACCCTGCCTAGAATTGTCTTGTTGTGGTGAGTATAACAAAAGGTAAAACCATGAGACAACCACTTGCAAATAATCTCTTTTAACACAGTTTGCCTTTTTTTCCTTCACAAGAAACGAACAACTGATCAGCATTTCTAAATTATATTGTTCTGTCAAGATAATACCAGAGTTGTCTATCTCCAAAATATGTAGATTCCTTTCTTTCTCAGTTTCAAATTCTGGAAAGAAGAAGAAAAGGGAGATTTATGGTTTGGCTTAAGGTAAACTCAGATAATATCACTTTAGGCATACATTTTATTTATTTACATTTGTTGACCAGAAAAATCCGACTGGAAACAGGTCCTTTTTCAGCGGAGGCCCGGGGAGAAAAGCTCCATAATAAAAACAATTAATTACAAGTTACAAGAAGTATAGGTAGGTTTTGTTTAACAATAGTAGTAAACAGTTATATTTCAAAATGAAATTAAGCATTTAGTTAAATGGTACAACACATATCATTAGTGCCATAAAGACTAGCAAGTATTTTTAATAGCTGAGCTAGCAGCTATTACCCTTGAATAACAGAGGCTAAGATTACAGCTGAGATATAGGTTTACAAGCAATGTATTTGGCTGCAATCCAAAGGTAGTTAGAGGGGTGGAAGAAAGGGATTACAGAGGTTGGAGCAGAGATGTTGATGTTTGTTACAGGGGCATGCCCAGTGCACTTTTAAATGAGATTTTAGAGCAGCCTTGAAGTTAGTGCGTGATGACACAGAAGCTATAGTGAGGAAGGGTATTCCATAATTTTGCTATGGAGTAAGAGAAGAGTGCTTCTCCAGCAGAGTTCCTGGTTCTAGTTACCTGTAATTGATTTTTGTTGCTGGAGTGTAGTGGTCTGGTGGTACGATAGGGTTGGAGTAGATTTTGGAGGGAGGCGACTTTTAGAGGATGATTTAGTAGCTTGTGAGTGAGTGAGAGTTGGTACCACTGAAGGAGGTAAGGGAGTTCTAGCCAGCCTAGTTCAGTAAGTGAGGTGCTGTGGTAGTTTGTGCCAGTGGCAAACCTTGCTATTTTGTTGCAGCAAGCTTTGAGTTTACCTAACTCACTTTGCCTTAGGTTGGTATTGGAGAGGTGTAGAGTAGGGTGGAGATAGTATACATGAAAGATTAGTTTTCAAGGAAACCCCATCTTTGTGGGAAGCAAGATAAAGCTGACCCACCATAAGAGCTTGCAAATCAGATACTCTTCTTGCAGAGGTCAGCAAAACCAGTAACACTGTTTTCCATATTAAGAACCACAGAGTAAAAGTTTTTCCAACACAAACTTAAGATCTGAAGGAAGAGTCGTCAGCTGTTATCTAAGTGGTGGTATGCAACAGCCCGTTCAAAAAAAAAAAAAAAAAATTTGCATGAGATTGCATTTAAAGACGAGCAATGGACAGTCATGATAAGATGGCTGACAAATGAACCCTGGTGGACAGGTAAGACAGGCCAGGGATTGTAGCTCACACACATAATGTAGAACCAGAGAAACACTAGCCCTGAAAGGGTGCTGGCTCCTGTCTCGGTATCAAGAAAAGTTTTTTTTTTCCATTTGCTAGCATATGATTTTCTAATGGCAAGTTTTATAGTCTCCTTTAATACCTGATGCACATCCTCAGAAAATAGCTGCCTAAAATATATTAAGATTCTATCATCTAGGTAGTTAGTTGCAGCTGTGTGGGGTCAGGATGTATAAAACACACTTTATCCTATGTAAGTCCAGTCTGTGAGGAAGCTTGTGGTAATTGTCCCTGGCTAATTCCAAAAGAAGGGATAGCCACTGTTGCCTAGGCCAGAAGGGAAGCAACTCAATAGGTTCAGAGGTAAATACTAGGTTAGCTGACTTTGTGAGCCATTTTAGGTCTAGCCAGTTTCCCTTTTTGTGGTCAAAATAACCTATCCCATTTGGTTAGAGATTGGCTTTGCCCATCACATGGTCAATACTTATATATTATCTCTAATGAGAATAAATGAGATTGTGCTATAGATAATTTGAGGGGATTGATAACATGGGATAAAGCACATAGAATGATCTTTGCAGAGTCATTCTGAATCAGTATAACCCTGGATAGTAGTGGAAAGAGCTAAAAGCATACAGAAATATTCCTGTCCAAGGAAAAGAAAAAGCATCTGTCTTCCAGGCCTTCCTGCATAGAGTCCTTGAGCAGAATTTTACCAGCTGATTATTGTGAGTGGAGGTGAAAAGATCTATTTGAGGTGTTCCCCACAGCTGGGTAAACTCCTGGAAGACCTACTGATTCAATTTCCTTTTATGAAGGTCTATCCTTGTCCTGCTTGGCTTGTCTGTTGAACAATTTTGCTCTGACAGTATATAAGATGCTTGTAGAGTGATCATGCTGAAAAACTATATCCTCGCTACTATGGCTAGTCTGCACAGGGGTTAAGACTTGCCCCCCCTCATTTGTTTATGTATAACATTACTGTGATGATGTCTGTAAACACATGTAATGGTCCTGGGGAACATAGATGAATGAAAGAGTTGACAGTATTTATAACTGCCAACATTTTGGTCTGTCTTTTGTGTTCCAAAGACCCTTCATTTTATTCCCATAGACACTGCATCCCAAGCAAACTCAGATTTATGATGTGACAGACTGTTAAAGAGCTGGAAAGGAAAAAAAAAATGGGAGACCTGGATTTTGACAGGTGATCTCACTAAACAAGAATCTCCCTATTCGGAAACTCCAAAGTTGGAATATAGAATGTCAAGTAATGATGTTGTGACCATACAGATTTTAGGTACCCCTGTATTTTTCTCATGTGGAGTCTTGCTAGAGGAATTATGAAAATCATAGAAGCCCTAAGACCTAAAATCCTGAGAAATTCCCTAACAGAGACAAAAGTCTGAGTGGAAAAAATCAGGAAAGATCCAAGTGAGAATGAACTTTTCCTGTGGAAGAAAATCTCTGAATAGATGCATCTAGGAGGCACTCCAGGAAAACAATCCCCTGAAAAGGAGTCAAACAAGATTTTTTTGTATGTTCTCCTGGAAGCCCGGTCTATATAGGAGATCCCTCAACCAGCTGAGGGATTCATGACACTTTGAAAAAGACCCTGAAAAAATAAGTCATCAAGATAATAAAACGTGAATATCTTGCAATCTGCAATAGGCTATCACAGGTGCTAGACACTTTGTGAATAACCTTGCAGAAGTGGCTAGACCAAAGGGTAATGCAGAGAACTGATAGTGTGATCCATTTAAAGAATGCCTTAAGAAATGTCTAAAATATGGATTTTTATTTTTGGAACCTTGCCATTGCTTTTTTAAATGTTTGCTTACCAACAGCTTGCTGTGTTTGTTTATTTTGCTTTTTGAAAAAGGCTCTAGGGGGTAGCATTAACCCCCTTGGTAAACCTGAAGAAAAAAATCCTGAGAAATCTGCGACATTTGTTAAATTAGCTTACATCTCTCATCACACTTTTTAAGGACCTCTGCAGCAGACAGTCTAAAAACTAACTCTCTGGCTAAGGGAGATTTCAAAATTTCAGTTTTAACATCCTCTGTAAGGTTTAAATAGTCTCATGACTGTTTCAGTGGCAGAAGCCCTAGAAGTGGCATCAGCAAAATCAAAATGCATTTTAAACTTTTTACCCATGTCATACTTTTTCTTTTTCAGTCTTGCAACTCATAAATTTGAATGCAAAAGGTGGTAATGTTGTACATGTTACAGCGAGTGTAGAAATGTGATGGATTGTAAGATTGCAGGCTAAGTTAACCGGACTTAATGGTGCAGTCCCTTTAAAGCATGCCTTACGAGCCTGTAAGTTGTTTAATTGACATGTTTTGAAGAAGCATTCTGATTGGATAGTTTTAAGTGCTTTGTTACATTGTTCTTATAAATAGTTACTTGTATTCACGGCTTTAGATCTGAAGAAGGGCTTTGTGCCTGAAAGCGCTCATCTGTTTTTACATTTGCTACTGGATTAAAAGTTTTGTTTTATTGAATGACAACCGTATTAGTCAGATTACTTTTTCTATTATTAATTGTTTACTTGTGCCAACAGACGTTTAGTTACAATTTGGGGTTTTCTTTTAACTTTTGGTGTCATTCAAGGAGTTGCAATATCTGTCAGCCAGGGAGGGCATGGTCAAAGGACCATGCTGCTTTGCCAGCAATGGCATGCACCTGAACCCACTAGGCTTTCATAAATTGCCTAAAACATTATCCACCCCTTTGTGCCTCTTTTTCTTTCAAACAAGAAACATCTTTATTAAATTATCACATGACAAAGGCAATCTTAGATTTACATAAATGAAAATAAACCATACCAACACAATCTCAGTTGCAAACATTATACATTACAAACCATGCCAACACAACTGCAGCTGCAAACATTATACATTACTTATATGGCCAGTTATTGTCAGTCAGCTATTACATACCTCATTCAAATCCTGTCTTCTTTTAAACCTCATTCCTCCTCTGCATGCATTGATCCCACAATTCTCATTAATTCCTATGTAATTTGCTCTTACCCTTTTCTAAAGATCCCAATTCCAGTTGTTTTAACTCTCTTACTATCTTTGCTACTTCTAGTAAAGTTGGTTTACACTTTGATTTCCATTTTCTAATTGCTTTTTTGACAGCCATCATAATTAGACTCAGCAAGGCCTTACTATGCCCAGGCAATTCTGATTCTGTATCATAGCTCAAAAAAATAATTTCCATAGGTACACCAATTTGCTCACCCAGTATCTCTGACACAGCAGTCTGCAGGGAATCTTTAAAGCCTAACAACTCATTACACTCCCAGAAAATATGTTCCCAATTACTTCTTTCTTCCCCATCACACCTCCACTGCTGTCTACCCAAGGAAAAATTCTTTGGAGTCTACTTGGGGTATAAAAATACCTATGTAAACACCTCCAAGCAAAGATCCTAAATCTTCTAGACTTTGTTGCATATTTTGGAGGTCTACATATATCTCCTTTGTTTCTTTGTGAATTGCTTATCCAATCTCTCTTCCCAATCCTTTCTAACCTTCTCTTATAGTTATCATACTATATTTTATATGCTGTACTAATTATTCCTTTCTTAATGGTAACTTCTGTTCTAGACTCTACTAAAAACTCTACCAGTGCTGGTCTTTTATTTAGGACCCCATATTTCTTTCTCTTTGCCTATACTCTGATATCAATCCTTGACAGAGAAGGCCATCTCTAACTTGCAGTCTAAATAAGCTCTTGTCATCTTCCCATTCTATTACATTTCCCTCTCTAGTAATTTTCTCCCAATACCTTGGTTCCTTTTGCAGTGGCGGCTGGTGACTTCAAATCACAGGGGGGCTGCAGGAGACAGCTGAATGGGTGGGGTCAAGGGGAAGGGTGTGGTCAACTAGAAAGGGGAGGAGCTATGCTCAAAACCACAAAAACTAACTTTAATGAAATACGCTGCCCTGGTTAGCAAACCATCATTATGAAAGTCCAATCAAGACAAAAATAAGTGTAGAAGAATACAAATATTTCAATGCATTGGCTGCATGACAGCTTACTTAATATCTAGATGGAAACAAAAGGTTGTGAGGCATGAAAAAATAAATTACTTTTTAAATACATTACTGGAATGACAGTCAAAACCAAGTATAAGAAAAACCAGAAGCACTCAACTCAAACCACTTCTCCTTGCACTGCAGTTCTAATTATAATTTATATTCAGCTTCATTAAAGTACTAAGTAACATGCTGAAAGTAGAAATCTCTGTGATGCCCCCACTTGTAAAAATGCTTCTTATCCCAAAAAGACCTGCTGCCTGACAACTTGTTTCATGGGGAAAACATGATCAAAGTAAAAAATGAAAAGCAAACAAGAAACAAGCTCAAGATACATTGCTTAAAGGATTACTGTACAGGTTATGGACCACACATGATTGGCATTCTGTTTAGTTTACAGGTAAAGTCTGTAGAGATGACTGGAAGTCTCCAACAAGTGTAATGAGCTTTTTAAAATAATGGAATCCTGTCCTTTAATACCCAAGGCTTATACATTATCTAGTCAAGTATTCTCTGCATGGCAACAACAGAAAGGCTTTCAATGCTGGCAATTCTTTAATAGTATGCTTATTAAAGCTTACTTGCATCTTACGATCTTAGACAAGCTTACCTTATGGTCATTAAAGCATTGCTATTTAAACACAGAGCAACAGGCACTTTGAGTAATAAGCATAAATCAACAGTACAAAAATATGACAGAAACCAGACGATTCTGCAAAATCAAGGACAGATGAAAAGCCACTGTAGTACTTGTGTCTACCTTGGATGGGGGGGGGGCACTGCATAACTACTCCTTGCCTTGCTTGGACACATCCAGAGTCACTACATGGGGGAGTGGGGTGCAACAAGTATGTCACAATTTGAAATGTCTCTGGCTGACTGTGATGGCCCTGACACATTTGTCATACCTCTCAACCTCAAGAGCAAGAAATCTGGACAAAGCCATACACAGAAGTGGGACAAAGGCCCAAAAATAAGGACAATTTTTAAATATTGCTTTAATAAACTTAGAAAGATAATAGAATAGGTCTTGCATTAGTATGAATTTTCTGAAGGGTATAAAATCTGAAACTCAAATGTCTGTCATTTTCTAACTTCAGTCTTTAGTGATTTGTCACTAATTTGCCAAAAAACACAATTTTATGAAAAATGGACCAAAAATGTGATGCAAAAATATAAAATAGACACACAATACAGCTAGGAACCTGTCAAAGAAGGGACACTTTAATATTAGTACTGCTACCTTGAGCAGCTGACAAAATAAAAGAATCTACATGCATTTCAAGTAATCTATAACTTTGATTATTACAGTTATTTCTTAATTGTAAACCCTCCATGTTTTCTTCCAAAATTGCTATTTTGTGGAGGGATTATTAGGGGGAAGAGCAACATTTTGAGCCAAAATCGGGGACAGTTGAGAGGTTGGCTATGCCTAATTCTATAAAGCAATTTATTTGCATGTACCTCTCAACCTGTTAATGCAGTAAATCTGAACAAGGCCAAATATATTGGGGGCACATATAAACAGTACTAAAATTGCTCTTGTATAAATTGAGACAGTTGATAGAACAGCTCTTACTTTAACATGCATTTTTCTGAAGGTTATGAAGTCTGAAACTCAGTGTATCATTATTTAGTGACTTAATTCCTAAATGATTTGCCAGAAAACTACAAATTTTATGAAGAACAAACCAAAAATAAGAAGCAAAATGTATTCATTCTTTGAAAATCTGGACAGTTGGGAGGTATAGTTCAGCTGGGCCTGTCTGAGTTTGCTGCCCTTCCCCTGACAAAATCATGGTTGAATGGAGCCTCTGCAGCCATTCCAATGAACCATTACTTGGCTATTTCACTCCATTTACCATAAACACTAATGTGCATACTGCTTTACTTCTATGATGAGTTGGACTTCATTTGAAAGTTTTATTTTGTATTTTACAGCACAAACACTAAGTCATCTGCTAAACAAAGCAATGCAGTCTCACAATGAAAACTTAGCATTAAAACTTCTCTGCCCTTGAAACTCACATTCATTGAAACAGCATTGAAACCCACATTCAAAGAAAATACATTTTGCCAGTGGCAGATAAAGAATAATTTTGGGCTGTTTTTAAATCATAGGCCCCTTGCATATGAAACATACATGTGCTCTTTGATACACCTTCCTCATTGTACTAAAATTATATTCCTTGTACAATACAGTACTGTTGTTAGAGGGTGTTTTAAATTTGTTTCGAACATTTTTCCAGTAAGCAATGAAACAAAACGCATGCACCCATAATGGCAAAACTGCCCAGTTCAGAACATTTATCATAAAAAAGTCTACTCAGACTTCCACAGTCCACCATTATTAGTAAATATGCACAATTCTACAGTTCACCATTACTAGTAAATATGCACAATTCTACAGTCCACCATTATCAGTAAGTATGCACAATTCTACAGTCCACCTTTATCAGTAAATATGCACAATTCTACAGTCCATTATCAGTAAATATGCACAATCTCTGAAGTAAAAGTCATCTAAATAATTCCACATTAAAGAAATCTGTAACTAATGAAGAGATTGCTGCTAGCAATCACCTTTATATTTCATGGTTTCATCGAAAAATAAAGTGTCTGTTGCCCCTCATGAATAAATTGCCTATATTACATTAAAAAATGATAAGCTAGTAATAATATTGCAAGAGGAAATGGATGGCAAACTGATAACAGACTCATAGTTAGTATCTTCACCAAGGAGAACATTCTCAGTACGGCAGCATCCTCCCCTTGTGGGAGTAGAACCCACAGCCTTCTGCATCAAAAGCAAGTACACAACCTGTTGTGCTATTAACAATGCAAAACACTAAACTTCTGTTCCCCTGCAGCTCTCAGCTCCTTGTAAAATCTACTCAATACTCAACTGCATCTCAACTTCGCAGCACAAGAAAACTGGAAAAAGCCAAAATGTATTGGGGGGGGGGTCAAAAGCCCAAAAACCAGGGACACATTAAACATTGCTTGTATAATCTTGGAAATTTGCTAGAATAAAATGCTGTGTTACCACCACACATTTTACTGCCAAGGTCCCTGAGCAAAACAGTCAGAGTAACATACCACTACACCAAATCAGCTGCTTTGTAAAACAGAGGAAAACTGAAACTTAAATGGCTATCATTTAGTGAATTCAGTTCTCACCATAGCTGTCAACCTCTTAGTACAAAACACCTGGACAAACCCAGTAATGAGGGAATACAGCCCTCAAACATATTCAGTGAATTCAGTTCTTGCCATAGCTGTCAACCTTAGCACAAAAACCTGGACGAAGCCAATAATGGGGGAATACAGTCCCAAAAACAGGGACAAATTTCAAATATTCATCTTATAAACTAAAATTGCTAGAAAAAAAGGTTGTGTTACTATGTATTCTGAAGAACATGAAGTCTGAAATTCAAATGCCTGTCAATTTTACTGCTGACAGAACAAAAACAATTTTCAGCAGAGACCCTGGGATTAATACTGCAGACACGTCTTTGTAAAATGACAGGGCACCAGAGCAAATCCACACAAACACAGGGAGGAGATGCAGATTCCACACAGAAGGCACCCCAGCCAAGAATCAAACCAGAAAACCTATAGCTGTGAGGCAACAATACTACCACTGCACCATCAAATATGCAAGGAATTAAACATTCAGAAACCTGAAGTCTGAAATTCAAATGCCTGTCAATTTTATTTAACATTTGTTAATCAGGACAGTCTGACTTGGAACAAAAAAAAATTTTCAGCAGAGGCCCAGGAAGAAATAATGCAGACATGTCTTTGTAACATGGGAGGACACAAAAGCAAACCCACACAAACACAGGGAGAAGATACAGACCCCACAAAAGACAAAAAGACCACAAAAGACACAAAAGACAATCACAAGGCCTTCTTTAGCTATGTTAGAAACCTGGGTGGAAACTCCCAGATATGCTCAGAGTTGGTCCAAAATCACACAAAATACACTGAACCCACTGACATTGCCAACATTCTGGCAGACAGGTTCAGTGCAAATTTCTCCTCCCCCTCCCCCCCAAAACGAGAAATAACTATCCCAGCAGAGTGTAGCCTCCCTAACATCTCAGATGCCCAGGTGAGAGCCGCCCTCTCTAAAGCTAAAAACACAGCATCAATGGGACCGGATGGTGTCCCAGGCTGTGTGCTATATGAACTCCAAGAGGAACTAAACCCACACATAAGGCTGCTGTTTAATCTTAGCCTTACTACAGGATACGTACCCAAAGAGTGGCGTATGGCAACAGTGGTCCCACTTCACAAAGGCGGTGCTTCTACGGACCCTGAAATTACCGCCCATAAGCTTGATGAGCCTGGTCTGCAAAGCTATGGAGAGGATCATTATGGAACTCATAAACAAAGACATTGGGGACCTACAGACATTGGATCCTACCCAATTTGGCTTTGTCAAGGGCAGATCCTGCCTTTTGAACTTGGTCGACTTTTTTGAAACAGTCACTAAGGCCATTGATGAGAGTAAGGCAGTTCACACAGCCTACCTTGACCTTGCAAAAGCCTTTGACACAATACCCCACTCGGGCATCATAGACAAACTCACCAGCTTAAATGTAAACCCATATGTCACAATATGGGTTGCAAACTGGCTCAAGGACAGAACCCACAGGATCAGAGTTGCTGCAGCTATGTCAGACTCTAAGCCAGTCACAAGCGGTGTCCCACAGGGCTCAGTCCTGGGACCCCTCTTGTTCGGCATTTATTTTTCCGAGGTACAGGCAAACATAGGAGGATTGTGGCTGATAAAGTTCGCAGATGACTGCAAACTGGGCGCCATAATTGATACTCCAGCGGACACAAACATCCTTCAGAGAGGCCTCATAGAAATGGATAATTGGTGCCAGAGCCATGGCCTTAAGCTGAACGCCAAAAAATGTATAGTCATACCCTTTGGGAAAAACAAGGTACCGACAAATTACCACATAGGTGGTAATCCATTAAGTACGGAAGAGGTAATCAGGGACCTAGGGACCCAGGTTGACAGCAACCTCTCATTTGACACTCACATTGCCAAAGTGGTTAGGAAGACCTTCTATATTGCCCACCTTATCATGAAGGGTTTCACATCTAGATCAAGAGAGATCATTGTGCCCCTGTACTCTTCTCTTATCAGGCCAATGATTGAGTACAATGCTCCATTTGGGATGTATCTCACCCGACACCTGCAGCAGTTGGAAAGACCCCAAAAGTTCCTCACCAAGAGGATAAAGGGTCTTAAACATATGTCATATGCTGCCCGACTGAAAATACTCCAGCTCTATTCAGTCGCATACCGCCTACTCAGAGGTGATCTGTGCCTGATGTACAAGGCCATGTCCAATCCGGAATTAATGGACATGCTCCACCTCAGAAAATCCAAATCCATCAGAGCCACGAGAACAAGAGACTTAAACCTCAACACAGAAATAAATAGGACGTGCTGGAGGGACAGATTCATAACCCAAAGGCTCCCTACACTCTGGAACAGAATCCCAGTCCATGTTAGGCAGAGCCCCTCACTGACTCTATTCAAGAGAAATCTCAACGAATGGATGGGAGATCGTAGGTTTACCCCGGGGGCCATCTCTGTGTCATTACTAGACAGAGGCACAGTAAACTAAACCCTAAAAGGGCGTAGTATTCTCATCCTAAGGGGTGGTGAAAGCCACACACACTCTGGCTAGGCTTATAAATGCCCTAGGGCAGATAGCCTAGTACGAACCTATGAACCTATAAGGCACCCCTGCCAAGAATCAAACCTGAGAACCTGCAGCTGTGAGGCAACAATGCTACCACTGCAACATCAAATATCAAGCACTGCAATATTTACAAACCACAGATATTATGAGGAACAGATCAGATCAAATATGAGGCAAAAATCTGCATTTTTTTTTTTTTACAAATGGTGGTGGGTAGGGAATTCAGGTCTTTAACACCTGCATACAAGGTATAGGGTTTAAGCCTGAGGTATTCCCTACCACACACACACACACACACACACACACCTGTAGTAGCAAACCACAAAAACTAAATATACTGCACTGGGTGCCAAACCGTCATTATGAGAGTCCAATCAAGACAAAATGAAGTGTAGAAGAATAAAAATATTTCAATGCATTGGCTGCATGACAGCTTAATATCTAGATGGAAACAAAAAAGGTTGTGAGGCATGAAAAAATAAATTACTTTTTTTTAAATACATTAATGGAACGCCAGTCAAAATCAAGTATAAGAAAAACAAGCAGCACTCAATTCAAACCACTTCTTGCACTGCAGTTCTAATTATAATTTATATTCAGCTTTATTAAAGTAACAAGTAACATGCTGAAAGTAGAAATCTCTGATGCCCCCACTGGTAAAAATGTTCCTTATCCAAAAAAAGACCTGCTGCCTGACATCTACTTGTTTCATGGGGAAAACATGATCAAAGTAAAAAATGAAAAGCAAACAAGAAATAAGCTCAAGATACATTGCTTAAAAGGATTACTGTACAGGTTATGGACCATGCGATTGGCATTCGGTTTACGGGTAAAGCCTGCAGAGATGACTGGAAGTCTCCAAGTGTAATGAGACTCTTAATGTAATTCTGTCCTTTATTACAAATACTGGCATATGCATTTCAATACCCAAGTATTCTCTACATGGCAACAGAAAGGCTTTCAATGTTGGCAATTCTTTAACAGTATGCTTATTAAAGCTTACTTGCATCTTGCAATCTCAGCCAAGCTTACCTGATGTTCATTAATGTATTGCTACTTAAACACAGAGCAACAGGCACTTTGAGTAATAAGCATAAATCAACAGTACAAAAAATATGCAGAAACAAGACCATTCTGTAAAAATTAAGGACAGATGAAAAGCCACTCTAGTACTTGTGTCTACCTTGGATGGGTGGGATTCTCTGCACATTTACACTGCATAACTACTCCTTGCCTTGCTTCAACACATCCAGAGTCACTACATGGGGGAGTGGGGTGCAACAAGTATGTCACAGTTTGAAATGTCTCTGGCTGACTTGTGATGGCCCTGACACATTTGTCATACCTCTCAACCTCAGAGCAAGAAATCTGGACAAAGCCATACAAAGAAATGGGACAGAGGCCCAAAAATAAGGACAATTTTAAAATATTGCTCTTATAAACTTAGAAAGCTAATAGAGGTCTTGCATTAGTATGAATTTTCTGAATGGTATGAAATCTGAAACACAAATGTCTGTCATTATTTTCTAACTTCAGTCTTTAATTATTTGTCACTAATTTGCCAAAAAAACACAATTTTATGAAAAATGGACCAAAAATGTGATGTAAAAATATAAAATAGCAACACAATACAGCTAGGAACCTGTCAAAGAAGGGACACTTTAATATTAGTACTGCTAACTTCATCAGCTGACAAAATAAAATAATCTACATGCATTTCTGAAATAAAAGTAATCTGATTATTACAGTTATTTCTTAATTATAAACCCTCCATGTTTTCTTCCAAAATTGCTATTTTGTGGAGGGATCATTAGGGAAGAGCAACATTTTGAGCCAAAATCAGGGACAGTTGAGAGGTTTGGCTATGCCTAATTCTATAAAGCAATTTATTTGCATGTACCTCTCAACCTCTTAATGCAATAAATCTGGACAAGGCCAAATATATTGAGGGAACATATAAACAGTACTAAAATTGCTCTTGTATAAACTGGAACAGTTGATAGAACAGGTCTTATTTTAGCATGCATTTTTCTGAAGGTTATAAAGTCTGAAACTAGTGTGCCATTATTTAGTGACTTAATTCCTAAATGATTTGCCAGAAAACCACAAATTTTGAGGAACAAACCAAAAATAAGAAGCAAAAAATGTATTCATTCTTTGAAAATCTGGACAGTTGGGAGGTATAGTTCAGCTGGGGCTGTCTAAGTTTGCCGCCCTCCCCCCTCACAAAACCATGGTCGAATGGAGCCTCCCCCTGCAGCCATTCCAATGATCCATTACTTTGCTATTTCACTCCATTTACCATAAACACTAATGTGCATACTGATTTACTTCTATGATGATTTGAACTTCATTTGAAAGTTTATTTTGCATTTTACAGCACAAACACTAAGACATCTGCTAAACAAACTTGGCATTAAAACTTCTCTGCCCTTGAAACTCACATTAATTGAAACATTAAAACCCACATTCAAAGAAAAATACATTTTACCCGTGGCAGATAAAAATTTATTCTGTGCTGCTTTTAAATCATAGGCCCCTTGCATATGAAACATACATGTGCTCTTTGATACACCTTCCTATTGCTTTGAACATTTTTCCAGTAAACAATGAAACAAAACTGCCCAATTCAGAACATTTCCATCATAAAAGTCTACTCAACTTCTACACTCCACCATTATCAGTAAATAATATGCACAATCTCTGAAGTAGTAAACGAGTCATCTAAATAATTCCATGTTAAATAAATCTGTAACTAATGAAGAGGTTGCTGCTAGCAATCACCTTTATATTTCATGGCTTCACCAAAAAATAAAGTGTCTGGCCCCTGAGGAATAAATTGCCTAAATTACATTAAAAATAAGCTAGTAATATTGCAATAGGAAATGGATGGCAAACTGATAACAGGCTCATAGTTAGTATCTTAACTTTCAGTACAGCAGCATTCACCCCTTATGGGAGTAGAACCAACAACCTTCTGCAGTAAAAGCAAGTACACAACCTGTTGTGCTATTAGCAATGTGAGCCGACTTAGCATAATCAGCACTAAACTTCTCTTCCCCTGCATCTCTCAGCTCCTTGTAAAATCTACGCAATACTCAACTACATCTCAACTTCGCAGCACAAGAAGTCTGGAAAAAGCCAAATTTATTGGGGTGGGTCAAAAGGGCAAAAACCAGGGACACATTAAACATTGCTTGTATAATCTTGGAAAGCTGCTAGAATAAAATGCTGTGTTACCACCATACATTTTACTGACAAGGTCCCTATGCAAAATAGTCAGAACAACATACCACTATGCCAAATCACCTGCTTTGTGAAAGAAAAATGCTGTGTTACCACAGTACATTTTACTGCCAAGGTCCCTGTGCAAAACAGTCAAGAGCAACATACCACTATGCCAAATCAGCTGCTTTGTGAAAGAGGGGAAGACTGAAACTTAAATGGCTATCATTTAATGAATTCAGTTCTCACCATAGCCGTCAACCTCTTAGCACAAAACACCTGGACAAACCCAGTAATGAGGGAATACAGCCCTCAAACATATTCAGTGAATTCAGTTCTTGCCATAGCTGTCAACCTTAGCACAAAAAACCTGGACAAAGCCAATAACAGGGTATTACAGTCCCAAAAATAAGGACAAATTTCAAATAGTCATAAACATAAAAAATTGCTATAATAAAAGGTTGTGTTACTATATATTTATCGCTAGAATAAAAAGTTGTTTTACTATGTATTTTCTGAAGAATATGAAGTCTGAAATTCAAATGCCTGTCAATTTTACTTCTGACGGAACAAAAACAATTTTCAGCAGAGGCCCAGGGAGAAACACAGTAGACACATGTCTTTGTAAAATGGCAGGACACCAGAGCAAATTCACACAAACACAGGGATAAGATGCAGACTCCACAAAGAAGGCACCCCAGCCAATAATCAAACCAGAAAACCTATAGCTGTGAGGCAACAATACTGCCACTGCACCATCAAATATGTAAGGAAGTAAACATTCAGAAACCTTAAGTCTGAAATTTAAATGCCTGTCAATTTGTTAATCAGGACAGTCTGACTTGGAACAAAAAAAAAAAACAATTCTTAGCAGAGGCCCAGGAAGAAATAATGTAGACATGTCTTTGTAACATGGGAGGACACAAAAGCAAACATACAGAAACACAGGGAGAAGATACAGACCCCCCCCACAAAGAAGGCACCCCAGCCAAGAACCAAACCCAAGAACCTACAGCTGTGAGGCATCAATGCTACCACTGCACCATCAAATTTCAAGCATTGCAATATTTAAAAAAACACAGATATTATGAGGAATAGATCAGATCAAATATGAGGCAAAAATCTGCAATTTTTTTTACAAATGGTGGTGGGTAGGGAATTCAGGTCTTTAACACCTGCATACAAGGTACAGGGGGTTCAAGCCTGAGGTATTCCCTACTACACCACCATGAGTGCAATCACCAGTACATCCCACCTGAGGCATTTACACACACACACACACACACACACACACACACACACACACACACACCACTTACCTGTAGTAAATCCAAATCCCTGTCCACAAAACCACCATACATCCAGTAAGTAAATCCCGATGAGACTGCAGCAGAAATCCTGCGCAAATCCAATCCTGCCCGTCGCAAACACCAATCCAGATTCTTACCCTGCAGCAAACTCCAATCCGATCCTTCCCCTGACTGCTGACGTTGCAGTCCGACCCCAACACATTTCCCCAGGCAGTCTATGCAGTGTAAAACTGCATAGACTTGTGGGAGCACTCCTGTCCATGATTCTCAATCAGGACTGCTGTGCGCATGCCCCATGCGCTAGACTGTCTCAGCAGCTGTGCGCATGCGCGAAATTTAAAATATTTTTTTCTTTTTCTTTTTTATTTTATCAGTAGTTTGAAGTTGAGGGGGCTGCAGTCTGGCAGTCCAATAGCACGGGCCGCCCCTGTCCTTTTGGCAGTTTTCTCCAGTAAATTCCAGCCCCCTCTTGCCTACTATCTGTATCCTTAATTGCATTCATCCCTATCGGCAGAATATCCTTTCTCCACTCTTGTGCTTGATTAATTCTTAGAATACTTTCTGCTACTTTATGAACATAACAGTCTATATTATTATTGTTATTCTCCTTAAAGGTCTGCATCCAAAATCTCAGTCACTCCTTAACTGTATTGCTCTGAAATAACTCTTCACATTGGGTAATCCCAATGTGCCTTGTTCTATTGGAAGAATAAGTTTATCCCACTTGACTCTTGCCATCTACCCCTCCCAGATAAAATACTTCATATCATTATTAATTGCTATCCACAACCTTTCCTTTGGTTAATAAAGATATGCCTGACCTGCCTATAAGATTAAAGGGACTAAAACATTTTAACTGATTGTATCTTACTATTGATATCTATATAACAGAGCTTCCATTTTCTCAGCTGTTGTATTATCTTTTGTTTAGTCCCTTCCCACATATCCTTGGCTGCCACACCTGAATTATTTTAATCCATACTCCTAAATACTTCATTTTATCATGTCCCCCATAAGTGTGGCTATTGCTGAACAAATTTGTATGTGGGTACTTAATTTACTACTACTGCCTTTGTTTTACGTTCATTAACTTTGTATCCTGAAAAGATATGAAACTGCCTCAATATGTTCCAAAACACTGTAATGTCCCTTTCTGGTTTTGTCAGGTATAGAATAATGTCATCTGCAAACAAAGCCAGTTGTGACTACCATACCAATTATATCCTTGAATTTCTGTGTCCCTTATTTTCTTTGCCAACAGTTCTAAACTAATCAACATTATAATTTTATCAGGGAATGCAAATGCTTCCAGTGCTCTGCTCATAAAGTCCTGCTTACTCTGACAAATGATTTCTTTGCATCAAGCCCACAAACAGGAGTGGTAGTTTCTTACATTCTCCTTCGCTCTGGATAATCAGTGTTCTGTTAATTTTGTCAAAAGTTTGCCTCCCCTCCAGAAAACCACACTGATCCATATCTATCAATTTTGGCATCACTTTTGCCATTCTTTTAGCCATTATAGTCAAACACTTTACAATCATAGCTTAGTGTTGAAATGGACCTGTATGAAGCTGGATCTGTTGGATCTTTATCCTCTATAGGTATGACAGTTACCACCGCTTTCTTCCATGATGTAAAATACTGTTAAAAAAAACCTTCCAGATCTTTATCAGTTTTTTCCCTCCTAGCTTCCAAATTTCCACAGGAAAATCATCTACTCCCATGGACTTTCCTGTAGAGTGGTTATACATCACTATTTTTATCTCACCTCCTCCTGTCTTAACTATTAGTAATTGAGCCTCCTCTACCTCTAACCTTCACATATTTAATTCTTCCATAAACATTTCCATTTATACCTTTTCTTGATTTCCATATTTATCTTTCATAGAATTTCTGAAATATTTCTAATACTTCTACAGGATCCCTTGTTATAGGCTCCCTAAGCCTGGTGACAGCTCTTTCTAATTTCTGTTGCATAAGTCATTGTGTTAAAAGTTTTTGCGCTCTAGTTATCAAAATCAGTTGCTTAACAGCAATCTTTCTAAACTCATGCATATTATCGAGGTAATCTCTTATTTTCTGTCTAGCATTCTGCAGTTGTTCCTCCTCTTGTTCTGTGAGTGTCCCCCTATTTTGCAATACTTTAATATTTTTCAGTTCCTCTAAATAATTCTTACTTCTTAACCATATCTCCCTTTCTTTTATTTCCACCCAATTTTTAAACTCCACTTTCATCATATCCCACTCCTTAGCTATATTTTCAGAAGAAATTTCTATCTTCTCTAATAGCTCCTGAATAATTTCCACTACCCATCCCTTAAAATCCTCTCTTTTCAACAGATAGGTGGGAAAGTCCCAGTGTCTCATTTTTATTTAATTAATTTGTGTCTTTGTTTTACTTATTGGCGCATGATTTAAAATAGCTATGGTGTGCATATCAAGACCTTCAATTAAATGAACGTTTCTTTGAAATGTAAATTCTGTCTAGCCTAGTCCAGTTTTTGTGTCTTGGGGAATAATATGTAAATTCACTCTGAACTCCTAGTACTGAATTCATATATTCCATGCCAAATATTTGCATACATTTCTTTAAAAATCTACCCTCCTTTGTTATACTTTCTCTTCTGGACCCCCAGACACATCTTTACTGCTGCAAATCAAATTCCAGTGCCCATCTATAAGTAATATTTCTTACTGAAAGCTGATTATTTCTTCCAGAATTTTAAGCTCCATTATAGCAGTTTTTGACAGAATGAAAATACATGCCAGTGTAATCCTCCTCCCTTGCCAGTAGCCCTTTAGTACTACAAATCTCCCATTATTGTCTTTTTTTATCCTCTTCTATTACTACTGGAGCTCCTCTTGCAATTAATATAAGAACTGTCTTCCTTTGCCTCAAGTATTCCACTGAATACCCTTCCTGAAATAGTACAGTTTTGTACCTACCATAAATGTAGATGTTCAGGGATCCACATTGCTGCAGTCATAACCTGTGGGTAGTCCGCTGTCCTCGGTCGGCCCGAATACCAAAGAGTTAGGCTGGCGTCGGTCATGGGCGCCCGGAGCTGACGTCAGTACGCAGTAGTACTTAAGCGCATGACCGACGCCATACCCTCAGTCTTTCTTGCCCCAGATGTCAGAAGGCCTTAAAAGAAAAAGGCCAGAGCCACAAAGGGAGAAAATAATAATTATCCCCAAATAACAATAACAACAAACAATAACCACACCCCCAAAACCAAGAGGGGAAGGAGGGAGGGAAAATAGGACTGCAGCAATGTGGATCCTCTAACATCTACATTTATGGTAGGTACAAAACTGTACTATGTTCGTCTCACATTGCTGCAGTCATAACCTGTGGGTAGAATCCCAAAGCAAAGGAAAAGGGAGGCTGGCAAACTAAAAAGCATTAGGGGCTGCTAACATGCCCTGTAAGACTGCAGTGGCAAACCCAGCCCTGGACTTGGAGAAAAGAGGGAGATGGTAATGTTTAGTAAAAGTATGAACTGAACTCCAAGTAGCTGCTTCCAAAATATCCTTAGTAGCAACACCCCTCAAAAAAGAAGTAGAAGTGGCAGTAGCCCTAGTGGAATGAGGTCTAATCCCAGCAGGAACATCCTTCCCATGATGAGAATAACAAAAAGCAATACAATTACCAATCCACTTTGAAATAGTCTGCTTAGAAACAGCTTTCCCTTGTGTACCCAAAGCAAAACAAACAAATAACTGTTGAGTCTGTCTGAACTCCTTAGTTCTGTTCAAATAATAACGTAACTGCCTGTGTATATCCAAAGAATGCAAGATTTTTTCCCCTTTATTTTGGGGATCAGCATAAAAGGTAGGCAAATGGATATACTGGTTCAAGGCCACATTAGAAATCACTTTTGGCATGAAAGTAGGGTTAGTACGCAAAGAAACTCTATCCTTATGGAATATTAGAAAAGGTTCAACTGCCATGAGAGCCTGCAATTCAGATACCCTTCTAGCAGAAGTAATGGCCAACAAAAAGGCAGGCTTCCAGGATAAAAACTTTAAGTCAGACGTAGCTGCAGGTTCAAAAGGAGGCAAAGTAAGCTTCTCCAACACAAAATTGAGATCCCAGGAAGGAGCAGGAGCTCTACGTGGGGGTCTTATATTTTTTGCCCCTCTAAGAAATTGCCTAAACAAAGGGTGAGAAAATAAAGGAGGGTCACAATCATAGTGGGCAGAAATGGCTGCAGCATGAACTTTCACAGAAGAAAATGACAAACCCTTGTCTAGTAACTCAGTAAGGTACTGTAGTGTAAAACTCAAATTAGGTACCAAGACATCAAAGCCCTTTGTTGTGCTCCAAAGAAAAAATCTCTTCCATTTATCAGCATAAACTTTTCTAGTGCTTGGCCGCCTAGCTTCCAAGATGACATCTAAAACCTGCTGAGGAAGCTGAGAACCCACAGGCTCTAAAACAGAATACGCCAGGCCGTTAGATGCAGGGACTGCACCCTGACATTGAGCAAATGACTGCTTGACTGGGACAACAAGTGAGGAAGCTGTGGCAAAGGCCAAGGAGGCTCCTGAATTAAACTCCTCAGCAGAGGATACCAGTGCTGTCGTGGCCAATCTGGTGCTATTAAAATCATGCAAGGCCTGTCCCTCCTGACCTTCAAGAGAACCTTGGTAATGAGAGGTAGAGGAGGAAAAGCATAGACATGAAGGTTGTTCCAACTGAAAGATAGAGCATCCACTTTCCAAGCTTTTGGGTGAAACATTTTTCTGCAAAATTTTGGTAGTTGGAAATTTAGAGGAGAAGTGAACAGATCTATGTCTGGAGTTCCCCAAGCCACTGTCAACTGATGAAATACCTGAGGATCCAATTTCCACTCGTGGGGATCCACAATTTGTCTGCTCAATACATCTGCTAGGGAGTTCTGTGCTCCTGGCAGAAACCGTGCTTGAAGAGTGATGTGCAAACCCAGAGCAGTCTCCCACAATATCATAGCTTGTCTGCAAAGAGGGTAAGAATGAGTCCCCCCTGCTTGTTTATGTACCACATGACTGTAGTGTTGTCTGTTTGTATCAACACCTGTCCTGGTTGAAGTAGGCCCTTGAAAGCCATCAGGGCAAACTGGACTGCTAACATCTCCTTCATGTTGATATGCAAATTCTGTAGTTTGGGAGGCCACGTGTCTTGAATCCATTTCCCATTGAAGTGTGCTCCCCAAGCCAGGTCTGAGGCATCCGTCGTTAAGATCTGACTCGCCTCTGGTCGGATCACAGAGAGTCCCTTGTTTAGGTGACATTCCTGTGCCCACCACAAGAATTCCTTCTGGATGCAAGGTATTATCGGAATGACAGTGTCCAAATCATGGCAGTGTTGAGTCCATACACTTTTGAGATACCATTGTAGCCTCCACATATGCAGTTTGGCATTGGGAAGTACCAGAATGCAAGATGCCATGAACCCCAAGGCTTGAAGGACTGCCCTTGCAGGCAGCCTGGACAGTACTGATAATTGCTGGAAGTATAGATGAAGAGTTCTTTGTTTGTCCGGGGTCAGAAAAGCCATCTGAGAGGCTGTATTCAGTCTCACACCCAGAAAGCACATGTCCTGAGAGGGTACTAGACTGGACTTTGTTTCATTCACAGAATACCCTAGGCACCTTAAAACTGCCATTACATACTGTAGCTGTTGAAGTAACTTGTCTTTGTCCTGAGCAAGAATCAGGCAATCGTCCAGATAAGGATAAATTTGTATTCCCCTCAGTCTTAAGAAAGCTATTACAGGAGCCAGAACCTTTGTGAACACCCTGGGCGCAGTAGATAAACCAAAGGGCAATGCAGAGAACTGATAATGAGAAGAAAACGCAGGAAACTCCTGCAGCTGGGCCTGATAGGAATGTGAAGATAGGCCTCTTTGAGATCCAGAGTTACCATCCAGTGATCTTTGCCTAGCAGAGGCAGAAGTTGCTGTAATGTTAACATCTTGAACTTTGGAATGTCTAGGTACGTAATGAGAATGGACAAATCTAGAATTGGCCTCCAAGTGTTTCCTTTCTTTGGCACTAGGAAAAGACGAGAATAAAACCCTAGGCCTTCTTCTGACGGAGGTACCACATGGATAGCCCCCATCTGTAAAAGCAAAGAAATTTGTTCTCGAGCCTCCAGCCTTTGCTGAGGAGGTACATCTGGCATGCCTTTGAAAGGGGTAAAAGTGTGAAAATAAAACTTGTAGCCTTGAATTATTATGTCCAACACCCATTTGTCCTGGGTGACCAAATGCCAATTTTGTTTGAAAAGTGCCAACTTTCCTCCTAGAGGAGCTGCCAGAAAGGAAGGAACCGGCAGCTGGAGATATAGGTCATTGGGTCTGTTTACGAAAAGGCTGACCCCTGCCCTCACCAGAAGATTGTGCAGGAGAACTCCAAGTCCTAGGTCTGAAAGAACCCTGAGCGTGAGCCCTGCCCCTACCATGTCTAGACCTGCCCTTAGACTGAAAATCTGAAGAAGGGTAAGACCATCCTCTTGCAGGCCAATTCCTGCTAAACTTAGGGGGCTGCACTTGCAAAAATTCCTTAACTGTCTGCATAGACTTAGCTTTGTCTTCCATCTTTTTCAAAACAGACTCCACAGGGGAACCAAAAAGAACTTCAGATTGAAGGGGAGCATCCAAAATCCGAGCCTTAACATGCTCTGACAAATTTTGATCCTTAAGCCAGGCATGTCTATGAATAACTGAACCAGTAGCAGCTTCCCTGGAAGAAGCCTGAAGGGCATCGAAGCCACACTGCAAGGCATGTTTACCAACTTGATCTGAAGCATGAACCAAGTCCTGCAATTCCTTACACTCTATACCCTCAGATAAAGCATCTACTTTAGATTTTAATTGACCTAACAGAAAGTTCTGATACTTCAGCATGTGGAATTGGCAATTTAAAGCCCTCATAGCTAATGTAGAAGAGGTTTACACTTTTTTACCCCACCTATCCAACGCTCTAGAATCTTTATCCAAAGGAACTGGATTCTTAACCACAGAAGCCCTGACACCCTTAGGCCCTTGAATAATAGTTTCTGGGTCAGCTCTAGGGCTCTTATGCAAATATTTATGTGCCTCTGGAACTCTGTAATACCTGTCTGGCTTGACAGGGGCAGGGGGTAAAGAATCAGGATTAAGGGAAGCTTCAGAAAAAACATCCTGAACATCATCTAAAACAGGGGGAATAACCAAAGGTCTATGTTGTGGCAAAAACAAAAATTCCCTAAGCCTCTTACGAGAATCTGAAAAATCCTGACCTTCCCACTTGAAATGCTCCCTCATGGAATGCAAGGTTTCAGAAAAGGAAAAATCCTCTGGAGGTGAAGCAGAAGGACAGGAATCCTCTGCATCCGAATCAGAATAGGGAGGAAAATCCTGAATATCCTCAGCTGAGGACTCAGAGTAATCAGAGGAATGTTCCATTCCCTCTAAATCTGTCTCCACCCTAGGCCTCTTCTCTGGAGGGGGCATAGAACCCCTGATCAAGGTAATCAAATCCTCTGCCATTTTCAACATATGCTTTTTGGGAACAGAGCCCGAAGAACCAGGGCTGTGGCCCGTACCAGAAATACCAGGTCTAGCCTTAGCAGGGCCTTTAGTGACCGAAGTAGAAGGCCTAATAACCTTTTGTAAGGAAGGAACCACAGTAACTTGAGAAGCACCCTCGGCCTGACCTAACTCCTGAGAGGCCAACTCCTGCAAAAGTAAAGGTTCCCCCTGGGATTCAGCCGAGACTTCGGCTGGATCCACAGATTCAACCGTAGATTCCATAGAACCGGCGTCCGCAAAGGATGACTCCTCCGGTTTAGACCTTAAGGATTTATCTTTTCGCTTTTTTGCGGTAGCGGGCGTCGGAGGATCCAACGGCATGTTGTAGTTACACCGCTTACCGAAAACAAGCCTAGCACAGTCTAATCTGCGTTTAATGGTGCGCTTATTAAATCTAGCGCAAAAGCGACACCCGACTACGTCGTGTTCAGGCCCTAAGCAAGGAATACAGAGAGAATGATAGTCCCTATGAGGTATCTGTTTCCCACAAGTAATACAATTATTAACTTTTTCTGACATCCGGATTAACTGAGGCAAGAAAAGACAAAAATTTTCCCCAACGGGGTACTTAGCCCAACTGGTCTTCGGTCTGAAACTCGAAAACTGAAAATTTCAGAACGCCGAACGGCACTTGCAAACGCTGTTTCTGCTTCGGACCAAGCGGCAAGAAAGACTGAGGATATGGCGTCGGTCATGCGCTTAAGTACTACTGCGTACTGACGTCAGCTCCGGGCACCCATGACCGACGCCAGCCTAACTCTTTGGTATTCGGGCCGACCGAGGACAGCGGACTACCCACAGGTTATGACTGCAGCAATGTGAGACGAAGAACATCCTTTCTTTATCAAATTCACATGTTCAGTGCTTTCCAAATGTGTCTCCTGTAACATAGTTCACTACTCTTTTTTTTATATTTATCTGCTACACCATTAACATTTAAAGATATTACAGAAGGCATCATATTCTTGAGAAAATATTAATCATATTCTTGAGAAATTAGTAATTATTATTCCCACCTTTTATGTATAACAGCTTTTTTGTTAAATGTCTAGTTCTAGCTTTTGTGTTGCATGCATATATTGTCTGGCAGGATAATCATTTATACAGTTGTTTCTTGTCATCTCAATTTCAACCTATGTCACATCTTACAAAACTTTTTGATCTGAAGTTGTCAATCTTCATTTATCCTTGACCCATGGGACTCGGTTCAGAGTCTCAGAACTGACTCAGCCATCCTGCAGCTTGCGCAAACCAAAACTCCTTAGCCAAGTGCCTACTCAGAATGCCTCTCTCTAAATTACCTCAGATCTCATTTACTGTTCTAGTAAAGACGCATCAGCCGAACGTTCCTGCAGCTAAGTGAAAATGTATTGTTCTTTTCAGATTTTTCTAAGTCCTTGTATCCTATCCTTTTAGCTTTGCTTGCAACCCTTCTACTAGCCGCCTTCTTCTTTCAGCTTTTCCCGGTTAGGGTTCGCCACAGCGGATCACCGCCTGCTCATGATTGGCAGTGGAGTTTTACGGTGTCGAGTTGCCAGCTCAGCACCCAACCTTCCACAGAAGGCACACACATGCATGCACTCACACCTAGGGCCAATTTAGTGTCCAATCCACCTACAGCATGTCTTTGGGATGTGGGAGGAAACCGGAGCACCCGGAGGAAACCCACGTGACCACAGGGAGGACATGCAGACTCAGTACAGAAGGCACCCCAGCCGAGGATCAAACCGGAGAACCTCTTGCTGTGAGTGGCAACGCTAACTGCTGCACCACCGTGGCCGCCCCCATTAGCCTTTCTTTCTTAAATGTTGCTGTCGTTGAGGGAGTCTTCTATTCCTATTTTCTGTTTACCATAGGGTATCTTTCCTACTAGGTAGATCCATCAAAAGGAAGCACTGATGAATGATGGCTTGAAAGGCTCCATAAAATCACAGAGGAGCATCCAGGCGTGCTGTCTCGCAGCAATTCCTGAATCCACAGCTCTTGAAGCACCTTCTGAGGTGTTGGAAATGAACCTCACAGAGGTATTCGATAGCCCAGATAAGTGGCCAGTTGTAAAGCAATGATGTTCTTGTTCTCCTATGGCGTGGACCCAGAGAGGGCACTGGAAAACTCCTAGATTAAGTTCTTCTGAAATCTTGTGACATATGCCAAATAGTTCAGTGACTGGATAGTGAAGATCACTGATAAATAAACGTGCTTCCCAAACCTGTCCAACACTCTTGGCTGTCTGTTGGGGGAATGGACAATAGAACTTGTTCAGCAAGTTGCTTCTTGGTGGCTGCTGCTGCTACCACCATAGCATCTACTGGGGGATCCCTGCTCAAGGGGCACGATCCTTTGGCGCAACAAGGTATATACGAGGTCTTTTGGGGACTGGCTCTGTGACATCCAGTTCCTTCCAAGCCCGGTGGGAGATGAGGTCCACCATCTCATCCACTGGGGGACTACCCAGGAAGTAGCTGAGCTGGCTCTGAAAGCCTCAAAAAACACAATCTCCTCTTGAGAATAGGGGTTCAGAGGACCAGCCATCCTTCTGTCTCAAACTCTCGAGTATTTTACTGAAGGAGACCATCCTCAAGGGGTGATCTGGGGGACTCTTCCCCCTCACTGAAGTCAGTGTCTTCTGTCAGGGATTCCTGTGGGGAACCTAAGTGCCTCTTCCTGCATGTATGCTTCTGAGGGGGGTCCCCGCTGGGATGCTCTGGACAGAACTCAGAAGTGTGAGCTAAGTCTATAATGAAGACTGTTACAAGGCTTGTATGGGCTGGCTACACTAATGTGACTGGACGCAGAGACTCCAGGACTAAGGCAGACAGTTGTGGAAGGGGTGGACCCAAGGGGGAAGCAAATATGTCTTACCCACAGTAGAGGAAATAGCTCCCTGTACTACATTCAAAGACAGAACATGGTAGAAGCAAGGCCCACCCTGGTAAGAGCCATAGACAACTGCCCAGGATGGTCCAGAACATCACCATAACTCTGCCCTGAGGCAGAAGTCAGAGCTGAGCTGTCCAACAGTTAGGTTCGTGGAAAAAGGGAAGGCTCTGACGGCATCAGAGTCAAGTCCAACTACTACAGAGCCCAGTCTTTAGAAGTGGCCGAAATCAGATTCGAGACCCCATCTGTTGAGGAACGGGTAAAAAAGACATCAGATCTACATGTTTCATCTCCAACAAGTCTGCACAGTAAGGAACACAACTGCACTGGTGCTCCCTACGAAGAACATCACACATTTTTGCATCCTTTAGTATTACATTGACTAATGTTTGATAGCTGTTATCATCAATGAACGTAAGTGTGTGTGTGTGTGTATATATATACATGCATATTTCCAGTGCTCTTGACAATATACATGATCTTCATAACTGTTTCTAATACATGGAGGGGTTAAGGGGGAATAGTGGACCCCTTTAAATGTTACATTTTTTAAAATGTTATGCCACAGTACTTCTGAAGTAATCCTAAATCAATGTTACTTACCAGTATGAATCAAACAAATGTAACAGAGTGGGTAGGACTTCTTATTGAGATCATGTTTACATTTAGTTTCAAGAAGCAAGAATAGCCATCAATCAACAGACACAATGTCAATAACCATGAAACCTCCCAAACTTGTGCACCTTCTGACTTAGGGTACACATCTTACTACGAGAAAGTTATTTTTTTCTGTGGGGAATGTGAAATGCTCATCTTAAAAGGGCCATCATCTCATTAACTATATACACACAGTCCAACAACATGAATCAGCTTGCAGCCTAATTACAAACTTCAATTAATATCACCCATCTGTAATTATTAAGTGTAGGTGTTATTTAGAAGCATATGAATATGTGTGGGGGGAAGCGATGTTGGCTAATCTGGGTATCTTCCAACTACATGCTGATCAAACTCAAAAAATCTTTGGGAGACCATTTATATAAATAAAACCATCTCCAGGAATAACCTACTGTGGCAATGGTTCAGCTACCAAACAGAAAGAATCCACCAGGATGTACACAGAGAGTTGTTTATAATACTGCACAAGCCTATTCTCTACACTAATACTCACATTACAACAAACAAGTTATAGGTAACATTAATGTTCCAGGAATTTATGAGGGCTTAGTGGCAAGAAAAATGCAGAGGTGGCACTCTGAAGTGTTTGCAATAATTTCAGTTCAAAAAAGTGTTTTTTTTTTAAGCACCATAAGTTCTGAGGAACTGCCATATTTCTTAGAACAGCATATTTATCCAATAGAAAGAAACAAGCAAAATGTTCTCAAACATAATCCACAAAAGTTAGCTTGAAAATCTTAAACACATACACAAGGAATACAATTTGCTTAGCAAGGAATTTTACAAACTGTTTTAATGGCATCCATTCATAGTTTATCTGAAGTTCTAACAAATGCTGACATGTTTCAGACCATTAAACAAGCCAAGTAAAGCATCCAAGACTCCAATGTATGCAATGATTATATTAAATAATAGTGAAAGTACAGGAAGAACAAATGGTAATCCCAAGTGTCTGATAATGATGCACACCTTTCCAGCACAGCTGATGACAGAAAGGCACATGGGCAGCTTTATTATACAAGCAAAACAAGTGTACACTAACACACAGCCCCTGACGTTGTAGTTGAACTTAGCAGAAAACTTGTCTGGAGAGAAATAAGTAATTTTACAATTTTAAATATACATGTTATAAATGTTATAAAATATATAAATGATACAATGCTTCACATGCTAAATTCTATGCAATTCATTCTGGAGATTAAAACATCAATAATTTATCACATTGTAAAACAAGAAAAATAAAAATACTTTTTTTTTTTTTACTTTTCAGTCAAAAATAATTTCCTCTGTGTTCAAAACATTTTCAGTCATATAAAAACAGGTAAGGCAAAATGATGCATGACAGTTTACAAAACATGGTAATATAAAAGTTACAAATGACTTCCAGGAGACGGGTCCACAACCAAATGAATTTCAAAGTGTTTAAGCGCTTTTCATCTTGCCTAATATCAAAACTTCCTCAGATAAAACCATTCATAAAACAGGTGATTTAAATACATTTACAGACTTATGTCATGTGTTAAAACCATCCAGTAAGAAACTTTTCAGTAACATTTCAATAACATCTACTAAAAATGTATTACATAAACATCTTATTTACTTTTCTTATAACTCTATTATGTTCAAGTGTGTTTTTATAGCATATATAACATATTTTTCTGTAAATTATGCAAATATTCACCTATCCAAACTTTTAAGCTTTAATATACATTGAATTGAACACATCTTGTTTAAACCAGGGTGTACTCCTGCATTTAGTCTCAACTGCCATAACAGTTCCAATCTTTCCAGTAACAATCCTGCTGGTCCTCCCCGCTCATCATATAATATTTGATCTAGAACTTTAAATTTAAAATTATGTGTCGGATTTTCTACAATGTGCTTAGCTAAAGCATTTTCTAGTTTTTTCTTTCTCATACTATATAGGTGTTCATATACTCTTTCCTTTATTTGATGCTCTGTCTTTCCTATATAGTATGAGGGACATGACTGGCATAATGCAAATTATATGTTAAAATTAATCTATGTTTGTGTGATGAAAAACTATTTCTTTCTACTAGCACCTCAATATTTGAAGTGTTATGGTTTATACTTGTACTATCTAGGATTGGTCTATAAATTCCACTTCGTCTTTTACATTCTACTTCGTGTGCGAGTTCACTTATTAACTTTTTAGGATAACCTCTTCTCAAAAACATATTCTGTAAATTTATGCATTCATTTAAAAAGTAATTTTCTCTTGACACCATCTTGGCCGCCCGGACTAATTGACCTTTTAAAACTGACCTTTTTTGTTTCATCGGGTGACCACTTGAGAAATGTAAGAATGCATTAGAATATGTTGTTGCTTTTCTATACATTGTGGAAATATCTTTTTACTTCCTTATCCTTACTTTGTTTTTTATCTAAATATGCTATACATTCTTTATTGAATTCAAATGTAAATTTTAAAAAATCAGTTGTTGTGTTCATGTAATCTACTAGACTCTTTGCCATATTTTCATCACCTTCTAACACAATTAATATATCATCCAGGAATCTAGTGTAATAATGTATGACATTCTTAATACATACATACCAGTGCCATTAAATTAAACAAATATAGCATACACTAGGATAAAGTCATACATTAATGACATGTTCATTGATGGCAGGGATAGATTACAGACATTATGCCAGTGTATAGAGTGTATGAGCACGTAAGAGATACACATCCAAGGACATACTTGACATGAATTTGTTTTTTTCATAATAGCTGTACTTGATTTTGATTTGCGGGGAGGGCAGTTTAAGACCAGATTGGAGTGTAGGGAATTTACATGGCAAATAAGAACAAATGCCACTGGTCCTTTTGGTTTAAATGATACTTTATCCCTCTCTTGTTGGTTGAAAATTAGGGCATTGTATAGTTAACAAAACTTACAAGCGCTTTACAAATACAATTTCCCTAATGTATGTATTTTTAGACATGTTGGTACTAAGCATTTTTTAAGATGTTTTTATAGATTTTTACAGTTTTAACACTTTAACAAGCTTTTTAAATTGGAGATGCATTTAGTAGCTAGGGAACTGTGATTACATGAATTAATGTGTGTGGGTACTTGATTGGACATGGTATATAACAGAAATATTCTCTTTTAACTGTTACCCTGAGGAAGCCCCGTTTTATATTCAGGGACAAACCGCTTATTGTTTTAAGTGTGCAGAGTGGTTGCTGTTATAATCTCTGGTTTGGTTGTGGAATTGTCTTGCTGATTCTTCTTAATGTCTTCACCTGAGCTATGCCTGCAACTAGTCTATTGTGATAAGTGTACTATCCCAGTAAACAAACTAAACTAAACCAAAACAAATAAAAGCAACTTGCTATCCTCTTTTCTTACCTTCATAAGAAATAAAAAGTTGGCTTGTCAGTCTAAAATGTTTTGCCTTGAACAAGTGGTATCTGGGCTGTCTATGGACATGCAGGGAATGAAGTATTATTTTTCTTCTTCTTTTAGCTTGAAGAAAGAAAACAGGAAGGTGAATAGTCTGACTCAGAGTGAATGCTGATACCACCTTAAGCATAAATGATGGATTAGTTTTAAACATCACCCTAGCATTCTGAAAAACCAAAAAAGGGATGAACAGACATTAGAGCTTGTAACTCGGATACTATTCTAGCTGAGTTCACAGCAATAGGTAAAGCTGTCTTCCACGTGAGGAACTTTATGGAAGAGCTAGCTGAATGTTCAAATGGAGGTACAGTTAGTTTTCTCCAGTGCAAAATTCAGATCCCATGATGCAACCACTTGTTTTCTAGGTGATATAATATGGAACACCCCTTTCAAAAATGACTTCACTTTGAAAAAAGAGGAAAGGAATCACCTACTGCAAGGCAAACTGAAATTGCCAAAAGGTGTACTTTTGATAGAAGCACACGACAGGCCAGAATTAAGCAATTCACTCATGTACTGGAGAACCAGTGGCAAACCTGCAACTGATAGGTCCTGGTCTGTTATGAGACCAACTAGAAAATATTTTTCATTTAGCCAAATATGACTTCATAGCAGCAATTTTTCTAGCCTACATTGGTACCTGCTGCACATCCCCTGTATAGATGTATTCAAAAGGGATCAAAAACCTATCAACCATACAGTCAGGTGAAGTTTGAGATTGTTGGGGTGGATGAGACAGCCACTGTCCTGTAAGAGAAGGTCCACTCTCTTGGGAAGCTTTTGGTAATTGTCCCTGCCCACGTGCTTCACAAGGTAGGACCAATGTTGTATGAGGCAAAAAGGAGTTACCAAAAGAATCTTGGGAGAGTCCTTCTTGATCATCAGAGAAAAGTGGAAAAGGCATACAGGAACATTCCAGTCCATGGGAAAGACAACATATCTATTTCTCGGCCCTGTTTGCAAGGAGTCCTAGTACATAATTTCTGTAACCATCTGTTGTGAATGGAGCCAAACAGACATGCTTGAGGAGTTCCCCACAGGTGGACAATTTTCTGGAAGTCTTCTGGGTGTAACAACCACTCAGAGTCTGTTCCAGATCTATTCATTGAGTCTGCTACAATGTTCTACTTCAATGGGATGCAAGTTGCCTGGAAAGAGATAGAGATTTTGTGCTGAGGTACAACTTTCCAGGCAATCACTGCTAGTCTGCACAAGAGGTAAGATCTGGATCTGAATGTTTATGTAACACTTTCAAAGCAGTTGCCACTGCAGATCAGCACATCATCCTGGAAAGAGTACACTGAGTCAGTAGTAGGATGCATATCAAAGTGTGTGGATGATGCGAGTGTCACCAAGAGCATCATCACATGTGCCAACCAGAAACCCTGGCTCACAAGCAAAGTGAATGAGCTCATGAGCACATGCAACACAGTCTTCAAGTCAGGGGGTAAGGAAGGCCCTCAGGTCTGCCACAGCAAACCTGAACAAGGGAATAAAAACAGCAAAAACGGCATATGGTCAGAAGATCCAGAGTCACTTCAATGACCTCAGAGACTCGAGGTAAATGTGGCAAGGCATACAATCCATCACAGATTGCAGGCCCACGGCAGCACAGCACGATGACAATACTGACTTCCTCAACAAACTAAACATCTTCTTCAACAGGTTTGAAGAAATAAATAACTCAACTGCAATTAAAGCCACTACCAATCAAGGGAATGAAGTACTATGTCTCAACCCTACTGATGTTAGAAGAACTCTGCAAAGGGTTAACCCAAGGAAGGCGGTCGGACCCGAAAACATCCTGGGATGGGTGCCTAGAGAATGTGCTGATCAACTGACATATGTTCTTAAAGATATCTACAAAATCTCACTAAGTCAGGCTAGCAAACTCAAATGCTTTAAAACTACAACTATAATACCTATCCCAAAGAAGTCCTCACTGTTGGACATAAATGACTATCACTCCACAGTTCTCACCTCCGTAGTAATGAAGTGCTTTGAGAGGCTGGTCAAAGACCATATAACATCCAGACTTCCTACATCCTTAGATCCATTTAACTTGTATATTGACCAAAGCGCTCCACAGAAGATGCTATCTCAATGGCATGTCAAGTATCTATGGCCCACCCAGAAAACAAGAATTGTTATGTGCTAATGTTGTTTACAGACTTTAGCTCTGCCTTCAACACAGTGATCCCCCAACACCTGATAAAGAAACTTGACCAAGTAGGAATAAACACACCCATATGCAATTGGATAATGGACTTCCTCACTGACAGACCTCAGACAGTATGTGTTAGAAATAGCACCTCCTACAGCATCGCTATAAATATGGGGGTTCCTCAGGGCTGTGTACTGAGTTCTCTGTTGTTCACCTTGTTGACTCAAGACTGCACAGCCAAATTCAACTTGAACCACATCATCAAGTTTGCAGATGACACAACTGTCATAGGTCTCGTCGGCAACGATGACAAATCAGCCTATAAAGAGGAAGTTAGGCAACTATCATCTGGTGCGACAACAATCTCTCACTAAAAGTGAACAAGACCAAAGAGATCAATGTAGACTTCAGGAGAAGGCATAAAACACTCTCTCCACTAACAATCCACAATGAAATAACAGAAAGAGTATAAAGCACAATATTCCTGGGGGTACATATCACAGATGACTTAACAATGAGCATTAATACTACTGCCATTGTAAATAATGCACAGCAACACCTTCATTTTCTGCAAAAGATGAGAAAGGCAAACCTCCCCTCTTCAATCCTTTCCATCTTTTACAGAGGTACCATAGACAGTTATACTAACCAATAGTCTCGCAACCTGGTACAGTAACCGTTCCACCTTGGACTAAAAAGGCCCTTTGGAAAGTGGTTAAGGTTAGAGAGAAAATCATTGGAACCATGCTCCCTGGCATCCAAGAAATACACTTGTCGCAATGTCTCAGTAGGGCCAACAAGATTATCAGAGACATTACCCACCCTGACCATGGACTGTTCACCTATTTATCTTCCGGTAAACTCTACCGCAGTATAAGATGCAAAACAGCCAGATAGAAGAGCTTTTTTCCACATGCCATCAGACTACTAAACTCATACTAACTCAATATTATACTAAATTCTGAAAAGGCTGTTGGAATTTCCAACAGCAGTATCACATTTTTGTGCAATAACTTTAGAGCAATAATCCCACTGGGATTCTCTTAATTCATATTCTTATGCAATCCTAAATGTGCAATAATGATTACAGCAATCCTAAAAGTGCAATAATGACTGCACAAAAATGTCCTCTTTCTGTGCCATTTTTATGCATAGTTAGTTAAGAGTCTAAGACAATATTGTATGTCATTGTCAGTAGTAGCTGTTGTAATACAGAATGGCTGTGTCTGAAAATGCCTCCACTTTGGGAAGGAATAACAAAATTTCATTCAGTGATATACAAGTTGTATAATCTGAATGATAACAAAGTTTAGTTATTTCTAATAGTGTCTTGGACTCCACGGTTGTTTCAAAGCTTTCAAAGCATTTATCAGAACCATCAATTCTTTGAGGTTGCTGTGTTTCTTCCTTAAATGCAGATCCCAAAACCTTTGAGTCCTTTGGAAACTGTGCTCAGGTAAATTCAGATGAATCTGTTGTTACTGATTGAGTTGGAATGAGGGAGGTTGACCTAGGTTTACCTGAATCTAGGTAGCCTGCACTGGAGTTCTTTCTTGACAAATCCAAGACTTGGCACAGGAAAGGACAATGGATTCTGTTGAGTCCAAACTGATTTGTCGAACCATTTAATATTTCTCATGTGGAGTCCAGCTAAAAGAATCATTAGGATAGTTGAGGCCATATAGCTCCGAACCCTGAGGAATTTCCTTTCAGTTGCCATGGATTTCTGAGTCAGGTCTAAAAAATTGGAGCTGACAAAACAAAACCTTTTCTGGTGGAAGTTAGGTCACCATGACAGAAGTGTCCAATAGATAGCCCATAAATGTTAACATGTGAAAAGAGACTATGGATGATTTCTCTAGGTTTAAACTGAAGCTTACATTTTGAAAGTGGTCTGCTGTGATGAGAAGGGATGTCTGGGTATCTTGAATGAATTCTGTTAAGGTATGGCAATCTTCCAGGTAGGGATAAATGTGAATCCCCTGAAGTCTGCAAAAGGCAACTGCAAGAATGGGCATTTTGCAAAATTCTTTGGAGATCAGGAGAGTCGAAAAGGTAAGGCTATAAATGGAAAATGCAAACAAATTTAAGTTAGGCCTGAAGTCATGAACTGGAATGCAATGGCAAGCATCTTTGGGAAATCGGGGCAAAAAGGCCTGATTTGGAAGAAGGGGAAAGTACAGTTGTGTACACTTAACATAAATGTAGATGTTCCAGTGTATTCACTGTTGCAGTCATCACATTTGGGTTATCTGCTTGCAGTAGCCCTCAGTCGGCCTGATTATCAAAATCTTGGGTCCTGCGTCGGTTGCTGTCTCATCGTCCATGACGTCAGGTAGTCAGAGGTATAAAGCATGCAGCCGACGCCATAACATCAGTTTTTCTTGCCCCACATATCAGGTGTCCCCATAATGGGAAGCAATTCTACACAAGGTTACACCTCCAACAAAAAAGCAAATACACCAAAAAACTTTAAGCATAGTAAACAAGAATAGAGGTATAGTCAATAGAAGTCAGGGGGCTGGAGGGAGGGTAACCAGGACTGCAACAGTGAATACACTCGAACATCTACACTTATGGTAAGTGTACACAACTGTACTATGTTCTTCATGTTTCACTGTTGCAGTCATCACATTTGGGTAGATTCCCAAAGCTAAGGATGGGAGGAGGTAATTAGATAGCATTAGGACCAGCTATAAGGCCCTGCAAGACTGCAGTGGCAAATCCAGCTCTGGATTTAGAAAAAGTTGGCAAGTGGTAATGCTTGGTGAAGGTATGTACAGAACTCCAGGTAGCAGCTTCTAGGTTGTCTCTGGAAGGGACACCTCTGAGAAAGGCTGTAGAGGTAGATGCAGCCCTGGTTGAATGTGGTCTTATCCCCTGTGAGGTAGGTTTTCCATGATGCTTACAGCAGAAATTAATGCAATGGCCTATCCACTTAGAAATGGTCGAAAAGGTAAGGCTCGAAATGGCCTTCCCCTCTGCCCCTGCAGCAAATGCAACCACAGCTGTTCAGATTTCCTGAGAGGCTTATTCCTGTCCAAGTAAAATCTAAGTTGTCTGTGCATGTCCAAGGAGTGCAGTATTCGTTCCACTTTGTTCTGTGGATTAGAAAAGAAGGTTGGGAAATAAATGGACGGATTAAGGGCCACACTGGATACCACCTTGGGCATGAAGGAGGGATTGGTCCTAAGGGACACCCTGTAAGCATGAAAGATGATGAAAGGCTCCACTGCCATGAGGGCCTGTAATTCAGACACCCTTCTTGCTGAAGTGATGGCTAGAAGGAAGGCTGTTTTCTAAGAAAGGGATTTCAACTCTGCATTTGCAGCTGGCTCAAAGGGAGGTAGAGTGAGCTTTTCTAATACAAAGTTAAGGTCCCAGGCTGGGGTAGGGGCTCTCCTGGGTGGTCTTAACTTTTTGGCCCCTCTGAGGAATTGCTTCAGCAGTGGATGAGAGAAGAGGGGTGGTTCTGTATTGTAATGAGCTGAAATGGCTGAGGCATGAATTTTGATGGAGGAAAAGGAAAGGCCCTTGTGAAGCATCTCAGTTAAAAGTATTGAAGAATATGGGGTAAATTTGGCACTGCTGTGTCCATCCCCTGAGTTTGGCTCCAGGAACAGAATCTTTTCCGTTTTTCAGCATAGGAGTTTCTAGTACTAGGCCTCCTTGCCTCCAGGATGACATCCAACACTTGCTTACTGAGGGATGGTAACGGAGGGATCAGGTAATTAGCCAGGCTGCCAGGTTCAGGGTTTGAAGTTGTGGGTGCAGAATTTGGCCCCCCCTGCAGGAACAGCAGGGCAAGGGTCTGAGGCAGGTGACATGGTGCCAGCAGTGACACACTGCGCAAGAGGAGGTATCAGTGTTGGCATGGAGAGTCTGGTGCAATCAGTATTGTCCTGTTTGATCTTTAGTAGTACCTTGGAGAGGAGAGGCAGGGGGGAAAGGCATACACTGATAGGTTTTTCCAGGTGAAGGACAGGGCATCCACTTTCCAAGCTTGCTTGTGGGGAGTCCTTGTGCAGAATTTGTCCAATTGGCAGTTCTGGGGGGAGGCAAACAGGTCTATCTCTGGGCTCCCTCATTTGTTTCTCAACATGTTGAATATCTTTGGTTCCAGTTTCCACTCGAGTGGGTCCATGAGATTTCTGATGAGGTCGTCTGCCAGTGTATTTAGCTTTCCTGGCAGGAAGTGAGCCTGTAGGTGCACTTGGTAGCTCAAGGCTGTGTTCCACAGAGCCATGACTAGTCTGCAGAGAGGGTATGAGTGGGTCCCCCCTGCTTGTTTATGTACCATATAACAGTGGTGTCTTCACCAATAATTGTCCTGGAAGAATGTGGTCCTTGAAGGCTGCCAGAGAATTCTGTACAGCTAACATTTCTTTTTGATTGATATGCAAGTGCATTTGATTTGGGTTCCATCTGCCTTGAATGCCCTTGCCCTGCCAAGTGAGCCCCCCATGCATAGTCTGATGCATCTGTTGTTAGGATTTGGGTGGCAGGTGGTAGAGTGAATGGCAGTCCCTTGTTTTGGTGGCAGGCCTCTGACCACCAAAGGAACTCTATCTATAGACAAGGTATGATAGGAATCATTGATTCTAGATCCTGAGAATGTTGACATCATAGGCTTTTTAGATACCATTGTAGTTTCCTCATATGCAGTCTTGCATATGGAATTAGTAGAATGCAAGAGGCAATGAACCCCAGGGCTTGCAGTATTTTCCTTGCAGATATCTGGGTCTTGGGGGCCAGTAGTTTGAAGTAGATGTCAATTGAATTTGTTTCTCTGGCATGAGATAGGCCATCTGAGAAGTTGTATTCAAGCTTGCACCCAGGAATACAATTTGTTGGCAGGGTAAAAGATACGATTTATTTTCGTTTATGGTGTACCCCAGAGACTTTATCAATTTCTTTACAAATGCCAGCTGTTTAATAGTATTGTCCTGGCTTTCTGCCTGAATTAGACAATCGTCCAGGTATGGGTACATTTGAATATTTCTTTGCCTGGAAAATGCAATGACTGGAGCTAGGCACTTTCTGAATACCCTGGGCACAATAGATAAGCCAAAGGGTAGTGCAGAGAACAGATAGTGCATGTATCCTGCTCTGAAGCATCAATATCTTCTGCAAGATTCCCTTATTCAGATGTGCAGGTAGGCTTCCTTTAAATCCAGTGTTACCAACCAGGCATATTTGCCTAGCATGGAAAGCAGCTGATGAAGAGTTAGCATCTTGAATTTTGGGATTACCAAAATGTGTTTAGGATAGACAGGTCCAGGACAGGATGCCAGGAATTGTCTTTTCTGGGTACCAGGAAAAGTCTTGAGTAAAAACCTTGTCCCCATTCTTCTTCTGGGACAGGCTGAATAGCCCTGATGCTTAAAAGAGAGAGAACTTGCTTTTGAGCCTCTGCCCACTGATTTGGGGTTAGGTCTGGCCAACTGTTTGGGGTTAGTAAGGAATGAAAGTGGAATCTGTATCCTTGGGAATAAGAAGTTATGTACTCACCATAACGTTCCATCTGAGTAGATAAACTTCATTTGTTAGCAACCTATGGGTATCAGATCCGACTTCGGATACGAGCCGGCAGTTTTCAACAGCTTAGATCCGAGCTCCTAGCTCCTCCCCCCTACACATAAACCCCTGCCAACCCTGACTGACCTCAGATCAAGTTTGCCCCTAAAACAGCAAATGCTAAAGATAGAGCAATATCAAAGACCATCTCTGAAGACAACAAATGTGAACAATCAAAGGTCAGGGGGAAGGAGGGGGGGGGGGCGGTTGCTAACAAATTAAGTTTATCTACTCAGATGGAACGTTATGGTGAGTACATAACTTCTTAATCTGAAGTAGCTAACTTCATTTGTGTAGCAACCTATGGGACAGAGTCCCCAGCTACCTAAACCTTGGGCGGCCATCATGGAAGGATGTTCCGGAGCACTGCAGAGCCAAAGGATGCTCTCCCTCTGGAGATAATATCCAGTTTATAATGGTTGATAAAGGTATGAGATGAGGCCCAAGTGGCAGCCGAACAAATATCATCTAAGGATACCCTGGACTTAAAGGCAGCAGAGGTGGACATAGATCGTGTAGAGTGGGCACGGACTCCCTGAGGTGCGGGCCTACCAGAACTTTCATAAGCCAAAAGAATACATTGTGGGATCCATCGAGACAATGTGACTTTAGATACCGATTTACCCAAATTCATTTTGGCAAAGGAGACGAACAACTGGTCAGATTGCCTATGACCAGATGTCCTGTGAATATAAAACCAAAGTTGTCTATGCACATCCAAAAGGTGTAGTTTGTATTCCCCTTTGTTCTGATGATTGGGGAAGAAAACTGGCAGGTTAATGGACTGATTAATATTTGGCTCGGAAGCAACCTTAGGGAGAGAGGAGGGACTGGTCCTGAGGTAAACTCTATCCTTGTGAAAGGTTAGATACGGGGGTTTCACACACAGGGCTTGAATTTCAGAAACTCTTCTAGCCGAAGTGATGGCGACGAGAAAGACTGTCTTCCAAGACAAGTACTTGAGATCCACTGAAGTTGCAGGCTCAAAGGGGGAAGCTGTCAAGGCCTGAAGCACTAATGTCAAATCCCATGGAGGTACCACTTCCTTTACCCGAGGTCTGAGCAGGAAGGTGCCCTTCAGAAAGGTCTTGCACAGTTTTGAAGTGATCAAAGGATGCAGATCATGTCCAACATGGTAGTGAGAGATAGCTGCTAGTTGAACTTGGGTGGTGGAACAGCTAGTCCCCTGGTGAAACAGTCCTGATAAGAAGTCTAACACAACAGGTAAGGGAGCTGTGAAGGGATCCAAGTTTTGACGTTCCACCCAAATCGAGAAACGTTTCCATTTGCTACTGTAAATCTTCATAGTAGAAGGCTTGTGGGCTGTTACTATAATGGTTTTAACTGGGGAAGAGCTACGAGTGGAACTGGAGCAGCCAAGCTGTGAGCTTGAGACTGACCAGGTTCGGGGTTGGGAGATCAGATCCAGGAGGGGATCTAGAATCCAAGGAGGATTCACCAGATGAGACCAAAGATAAGGAAACCAGGTTTGACAAGGCCAGAATGGGGCAATGAGGATGATCCTGCTCCACAACCAACTGGCTTTCTGTAGAAACTTTAGCATCAGGGAAAGAGGCGGATAAGCATAAAGCAGACTGGGAGGCCAAGCATGCACCAGAGCATCTCTCAGGGATTCCCCAACTTGGGGAATTAAAGCGAAATAGCTGTTGCATTTGGTGTTTGAAGGAGAGGCAAAAAGATCGCAACAGGGCTGCCCCCACTTGGCAAAAATCTGATTCGCTACCTGTGGATTGAGAGAACACTCGTAAGGGGAAAGGATGGTGCGACTGCGTCTGTCCGCCAGGATGTTGGACCATTCTGGAATGTGCATTGCAATGAGAAAACGGTTGGTGGAGATCGCTCATTCCCACACTCTCATGGCCTCTCGACAGAGTGGGTAAGACCTGGTTCCTCCCTGTTTGTTGATGTACCAGACAACCGACATGTCCGTCTGGATCACAATAGTCCCTACAGGAAGAAGGTCCTGAAGTGCTTGCAATGCTAACAGCACTGCCCTCATCTCTAGGACATTGATATGCAAAGAGGTCTCCGTGTTGTTCCATGTGCCTTGGACAGTCCTGCCCGAAGAGTGCCCCCCCCACCCGAGGTGAGAGGCATCCGTGGTCACAGTGGCAATGGGAGGGGCCATAGAGAAGGGGCATCCCGTATGGAGGTCCGGAGATTGTAGCCACCATACGAGAGCCCTCTTGCAAGCCCTGCTGAGGGGAATGGGATGACTCAGAGGGTAGAGACGAAAAGACCACTGGACTTGGAGGGTCCACTGCAAGACCCTCATGTTCAGACGTGCCATTGGCAATAAGTTGATTGCCGCTGCCATTGAGCCTAGAACCTAGAGCCCTCAGGACCAATTCCGCAGGAGGAGCTGAAGATAGAAGGATGACCCGCATATGAAGCCTCAGGGTTCAAAGTCGTTCTGGGGTTAGGAAGGCTACAAGATTGATTGTGTTTAACCTGGCCCCTATAAAATCTATGACCCGAGTCGGGGTGATAGAAGATTTGTCCATATTTATTGTGATCCCTAGCCAGGGAGCAATGCGAAGAAAATAGTTCCTGGCTGTGCAGAGTAGATGCCTTGTCGGGGCGGTCAGGAGCCAGTCATCCAGGTACAGAAAAACCTGAATTCCCTGGAGCCACAGGTGGGCCGCTATCACTGCTAACACTTCGGTGAACACCCTGGGGGCTGAGGTGAGACCAAAGGGGAGAGCCCTGAATTGGTAATGACTGTCCCCTAGCCGGAAGCAGAGAAACCTCCTGGAATGTCCGTCCATGAGAATGCGGTAGTACGCATCCTTGAGGTCTATAGAGCACATCCAATCGTTCTCCCGTAAAAGGGGGAGAATGGATTGAAGAGTGACCATCCGGAACTTCTCTTTGGTTACTGACAGGTTCAAGAGGGAGAGATCGAGGAGTGGCCTTAAGTCCCCCGTCTTTTTTGGCACCAAAAAGAACCTGGAGTAATAACCCGATCTGAGATGGACTGGGGGGACGTGTTGGATCTGACAAAAACGGACCAGACAGGCTCGAGGGAAGTGTCGGCGCCGAAGTACCCGAGACTGTCGGTGCCGACTCACCCTCGGTTCCAAGGCTGCCCGGCTCTGAAAGCACTGAACCCGGGAAGCGGGACGGAGAAGGAGCTATCGGGGCAAAGAAAGGGGTCGAGCTCTCCCCGGAGGGGGGGGGGGGAGGCAGGAGCACTCCCATCTGCAGTTGGGCCTGGAGGAACCTTCGCATCATCCGGTCCAAATCTGCATCAGAAAGGCTGCGAGTGGATCTCGACGAGGCCACCGAGGTGGGACGGGAGTGCCGCCTCGATGACCTCGAAGGAGATCGGGTCTCCTCCTCCTCAGGACCCGGTGAAAAACACGGAGACCAGATCCGAGAGGGAGGAGACCGGGAAGCCTGGAGGGAGAAGACCGATTAGCCGGGGGGGGGGCCGACGCGGAGGCCTCGGCCTTCCGCTTATGGTGCTTCTCCCTCCTTTTGTCTTTCCTGGCCTCCCTTCTCCTCCGGGCCTACAGCGGGAGGTTGAGTCTCGGCCGGGGGGAGAGAGGCAGGAGTGGCCGCCGCCAAAGCCACGGTAGGACCAGAGGCCGAAGCCAAATCCGGGGGCAAGTGACCCGCCAGGATCAGCTTGGATCTCCGGTCCTTAAGTGCCCTGGGGTTGAACGCCACACAGATGGAACACCCAGAGGAAAGATGTCCAACCCCAAGGCACAGAACACACCGAGTGTGGCCATCAGCCGGTGAAAGCTTATTGCCACACTCGGTGCATTTAGAAAAAATTGGTTTTGGGGCCTCAGACATTTAACTAAGGAGGACACACTCGTTAGGCCCCAACACACGCACACAGACCCTGACGAAGCAGCGAGGGAGAGGGAGGGAAAAAAATACAACTAAAATAGAGTTAACACTAGGGTTTACAGACCAAAGGGATCTAAACACAACACACTCACACTAAAGGATAGAAAAGAATAAAATTTTTCTAATTTTTTTTCTCACAACTAACGACCAAGCCTGGAGCTCGAAAACCCAGCTGCTGACAACAAGCGCGGCAAACTAGATCTGAGGTCAGTCAGGGTTGGCAGGGGGTTATGGGTAGGGGGAGGAGCTAGCAGCTCGGATCTAAGCTGTTGAAAACTGCCGGCTCGGATCCGAAGTCGTATCAGATACCCATAGGTTGCTACACAAATGAAGTTAGCTACTTCAGATACTATAGGAACAGTCAAGTTGAGCAGGGCTTGTAAGGTTTAAAGTTAAGTCATTCAGACAGTTTACCATGGGGGAAGTCTTACTACTCCCTGCTTTGGAAGTGGGAGCCCCGCACTGCTTAGTACTGTGAGTACCTTGGGACTGAAGCCTGGGTGTTCTTCTGGTTCTGGGTTTGGACTGAGAAGGCCTGGAAGAGGCAGGAAAGGACCAATTCTTAGAGGGCCAATGCCTACTAAATCTGGGAGGCTGTACTTGCAGGAAATCTTTAACAGTTTGCATAGATTTAGCTTTTTCCTCCATCTTTGTAAGTACTTCTTCTGCTCTTTTGCCAAACAGGCGGTCTTGGTTTAAGGGAGCATCCAGCAATTTAGCTTTAACATGATCTGGCAAAGATTGCTCCTTAAGCCACGCATGCCTTCTAAGTACAGACCCAGTGACAGCAGCCCTGCAAGATGCCTGAATCAAAACCACATTGCACAGTATGTTTTCCAACTTGTTCAGCAGAATGCATTAAATCCTGTAACTCTTTATTTTCAGCACAGTCAGGAATCAACATCATTTTCTGTTAAAGGAATCCAATAGTATGCTGCTGATACTTTAACATATGAAACTGGTGGTTTAAGGCCCTAATGGCCAAGGTTGCAGAAGTGTATACCTTCTTTCTCCATCTATCCAGTGCCCTGGAATCTCTACCAGAGGGGGTAGGATTTTTGGCAGTAGTAGCCTTAATGTCCTTGGGTTCCTGTGAAATGGTCTCAAGATCCACAGTAGGATTTTTGAAGAGGAACTTGTGAGAGTCAGGTACCCTGTAATACCCATCAGGTTTTCTGGGAGCATGAGGCAAAGAATCAGGGGCCAGGCTAGATTCTGAGAAGGCATCATCTACAATATCTAGAACAGGAGGGATAGCTAAAGGCCTGTGTTGAGGCAGGAATAAGAACTCCCTAAGCCTCTTTTTGGAGTCAGAGTAATCCTGGCTTTCCCAGCGAAAATGCTCCCTAACAGTATGCAAGGTTTCACCAAAAGAGAAATCCTCTACAGGAGAAGCAGAGGGAATGGAGTCCTCTGCATCAGAATCCTCATAGGTAGATAAGGGCAAATCCTGGTCATCAGAGAAAACAGAAATTTCAGAGGCCTGATCAGAAGAATCAGAAGGAAAATCAGTCCTAGGTCTCTTGGAGGGGGAAGGGTGGGTTCCCCTGATTAGAGTAATAAGGTCTTCAGCCATTCTTATCATTTGTTTTTTGGCATAGGGGCCTGATCATGTGGTCTGGGCGTCAGTTTTCTAGGTTTGGATCGAGTTTTAGGCCTTGAAGAAGAAGATGGCGTCAGTTTAATATGCAAGTCAGTAGGCCTGAATACACCCTCAGAAGCTGGTGCCTGCACAGCAGCTCCGGACCCATCCAAGGTAGAGACATCCGCAGGTTCCACAGTCAAAGAAGCATCTTGCGGCATACGAATGGGTTTCAGTAGAGGCCTGCGAATCTGAAGTAGTGGGTATCAGGCGCTGCGAAAGCGCCTCACTGAGTACCGGCGAACTGGCGACTAGCTTAGGAGAAGTGTCGTTGGCAGCTTTGGACCTGTGTGGTCTCTGTCTTTATCTTTGCGTTTTTTCAGAATGTCAGTAGTCGGTGACTTACCAAAGCCATTTCTGGATAATTGAACCTAGTACCAAAATATTTAGATGTGTAAATGAACCGACGACGAATAGTACGAGGTTTGAATAAGGCACAAAACTGACAGTGAGGTATGTCGTTGTCTGGGCCTAAGCAAGGAATGCAGTACAAATTAAAATCTTTATGAGGTACTTGCTTTCCACAAGAAATACAATTGTTAACTTTTACTGACATCGGTTTAGAGCAAGAAAAAGGTTCCCCAATGGGATACTTAGCTTAGTTGAAGACTTCGGATCTGAAACTCGAAAATGAAAATTTCAGGAGTTGGCTGACCGGCACTTGCGAACTGTTTCTGCTTTGGGCACCACACGGCAAGAAAGACTGATGTAATGGCATCGGCTGCATGCTTTATACCCCTGACTACCTGATGCCATAGAAGATGAGACAGCAACCAACGCAGGACCCAAGACTTTGATAATCAGGCTGACTGAGGGCTACTGCAAGCAGATAACCCAAATGTGATGACTGCAACAGTGAAACACGAAGAACATCAGAGATTGTAGAGTTAACATTTTGAACTTTAGAATTTTTAAAAAGGTGTTTAAAACTGGAAGATTTAATACAAGTCTCCAGTTGTCTTATTTCTTGAGTACTAGAAAAACCTGGAATAAACTCCTTTCCCCAATTGGACTGTGGAAGAGGTTTTATAACCACTGAGCAAGCATATCTGACAGAAACTGAGAAAACAAGTGTGTTTAATTTTTTGGAAGAAAAGGGATTCCTGATTCTGCAGAAAATGACTCCCACTACCATTTGTAACCCCTGCACAAAGGTAGGTAAAGAGATTGCCTGCTACTGTGACAGCACCGCCAGAGTGGGATGTAGGAGACAGGGGAGGAGTGCTTAAACAGTCATGCAGTTTTCTTTGATTGTGCAAGTCCTTGGGGTCACTGCCCCTTATCTAGATGTCCCCTGTCATTTCTTTTATATTGCTGTTTCCAGATTTTTGCTGCCCTTGGTTAAAAGGTTTCAAGAAATGGGCCCAGGGATACAGGGCTAATTTCTGCTATATTTAGTAACTTTTGACAGATAAAATTGTGTTGCTTCCTACATTAGCTTGCCCTTTCTTCTAAGAGCATTAAGGCTTCAGCAGAGGAGCTATCAAAAAGTGTTTATTTTTCTTTTTTTTTTGGGGGGGGGGCATTAAGAATCTGGGATTTAACATCCCCTGGAAGGCTCTGTAACCTCAGCCAGGCATATCTCAATATTTTGGATCCTGTGGTTGGATTTCTGAAAAGGTACTTGTGTGATTCTGGAAACTTACAAAGCTTGTCAGACTTATTAGGTGCATGGGGTTGAGCATCAGGGGAGGAACAAGCAGGAAATAAATGTATCTTCCAAAACCCCAATACAGGTGGAATTGTTAAGGGGTTTGGAGAAATCAGTGTTTAGAAGATCATAATACATCTTTTGAGTATTTGAAATGTGTTTTTCCTCCCATTTAAGCATGTCTTTTATTTTGTAAATGGCACCTGAGAACGAAATATTAACAATACAGTATATATTCCTCAGATTCTGATTCAAACTGGGCTGGTGAAGAGACTGGAGATGCATAATCTAAGACTTTCTCTTCTGAAGCAGGGGAAAAATCTTCCGCAGAAGTGGATAATTTTTTTTTTCACTTGGAATGAGTGCAGACTGGTATAAAGGACTAAAGAAGCTAAAAAGTTCTTAACGATCCTTTAGTAAAATTGTACCACTCCTCTTGGGACTTCTTAACATTGGCTGGAATATTGGGGGGCTACTTGGTTTTCTAGGATTTTATTTTGGGAGTGTCCAGCTTAATAGAAATGGACACATCAGATACCTTCAAAAGCCAGTAATCTACATACAGGAAAACAGAACAGTCATACTACAAAAAAGTCTACTAATATTAGTGCTATGAAATACCTTTTAAAATCTCAAAAACAGTAACCCCAAAACTGTTTGTCCAAAACAATGTGTGTCAAACTAACCTAGTTTTAATTATAGTGTTAAATGAGCAAGTGAGGCTGGTCAGTAAACACTTTTCAGCACAGCTGTAGCAAAGAAATTTGCAGTGTTTGGTAAGGTGTCCCATTCACACCGTCTATAAGCAACTGCAATGGCAATTGCTTAATGACAGCTTGTATAATTTCAAACATTTTAATAACAATTTGACAGCTTCCAAGCTGCCATTAAGTGATCGCAAATGCAAAAGACAGCTTCTAAATTATTTTTTAAAGTAGTTTAATTACATTTTAAAAAAATGAGTTTTACAGTGAGTTAAGATGTATATTTAACAATCACAGTTACTTAGCTTGCATCTTGTAAAATACCAAACTTTTTTCCTTTAATAAATGTTTCATACCTTCAGAATGTTGGTGCCTGGTACAGATGCCCTGTTCATCACACCCTTGATGTGGCACTGCTGATTCTCCAAAATGCAGGACACAAAAACAAGGGCAACTACAACAAATATATTTAGTGACACCAGTCATGCTGCATGATTTTCATAATGTGACAGGAAACCAGAAGACATACAGAAAGCTCACAAAGACAAGGGCAGCACACGTAAACCAGTACAGTGACTGGAGATCAGGACTGTACTCTGGAGGCTGAAATCATAAGGCAGAGATCCTACCCCTGAGAGAGCATGCTGAATGGTGTCTGTATCTTACTGATTTCTCTCCATGTTACCCCTACAAAGACGACTCTGGCTCAGCACAGTGAGATCAGTTAAACATTTGATAAGTTTGTAAATAAATGTATTTGTTTGTAGGTAAGCTTATGAAAACAGACTACATTTACTGTACAACTAAATTTTAGTTTCTATTGGCCATGTATAACTATCATTTTACGTGAACTACTGCACTTTGATAACTGAGGTAATGCATAATAAATAACTGATAACTAAGTGGAAATTAAGACAGACCTAGACAGTATCAAGTCAACAATTCATATAATGAATTGTGTGCATTTACAGTATCCAAAATTGGAAAAAAACAATACTTTTTTTTTGGTTTAGGGCTCTTGAATAACTTGCTTTTCTGGACAGGGCATTCAGCACTAGCCTGAAGGGGAAAAAGACAGAACAGATTGTTTCTTGTTAGTGCTTAGCTGCAGTTCACAAAGAAAATAAGACTCAGCTGGAAAATTGGGGGAAGGACATGCGGAAGCAAGCAAGCATAACAGCTTTGTATAAGATACATAATTCATGGAAGACAATTATCATCCACTGAAACAGATCGGTGGGGGAGACCACCATCAAGTAATCCAAAATCAAACTAAGTCTGGGAAACAGTCAGCAAAAGGTAAGCTGGGGCACTGTGGTATCCTCAAGAGGAAATGGAAAGGTGATTGCCAAGAAGAAACTAAAGAAACTAGTCTGGCACTTGCTTGCTGCTCAAAAGCATGGGACAGTCTTCTAGCAGCAATAACTTAAGTCTATAAAAAAAGAAAAACTTCAAACTTTCGATTCAGTTTATGTGATTGGGTAGATTATAAGTGATGTATAATGTTTGCAACTGGGAGCGTGTCAGTATGCTTTGTGATATAAAATGCTTGCAACTAGGATTGTGTTGGTGTGGTTTGTTTTCATTTATATAAATGTATGATTACTTATGTCAAAAGTGATGGTTTAATAAAGATGTTTCTTGTTTAAAAAAAGGGTCAGGAATTGAATAATTTATGTAATGTTGCTTAGGTTATATGATATATGTAGCAATATATGTGAAGTAGAATGTAATTTGTTGATACAGTTTGATTACTTTTGCATAAGGTAAATTTGCCTATGTCACAAGTGATAATTCAACAAAGGCATTTAAAAAAACTGGGCAGATCCACAGAATGAATACTTTTTTAGTTCTTCTTCATCCTCCCAAATGAGATTACAGTGGTATTCCTATATACCAAACAAGGGCTGATGATAAAAATACAATACATGACAATGCACACAGTAGTAGTCTAAAATGAAGATGCACAAGGCTTGCTTAGAGGCACATCAACTGCCAAACTCCAAAATGAGGATGTCAACAGATCTAACAGTGCTTTCTATGGAACAGCATCTTCCCCAATAACTCTGTGTTAGAGTCAAGTAAATGTGGATTAAAACTGTATTTACAAAATATTGCAGTAGTTTCCATTCATTTTTATTTTTAAAGGTCTAGTGGTCTTGCTTAGCAATGTTGTAAGTGACAATTTCCAATGGAATAGTCTGTAAAAACAAGACTCTGTCGATGGTTCCTGATTCAGTATAGCTTCAAAGCCATTTTTGTTAATGATTACATTAATACTATTGTCACTGTAACATTATTTTGAGGAGTCTTTGGTAAATACCACAGGAGAAATACAACAGTTAAACGGGAGAGTACTGGAGTATTTAGGTTTGTTAATCTCACAATGTCAAGGAAAATGTCTTGCCTTATTACCAGCCTGATGTGATTCTACTGATAAAATGAAAAAATAAGGCATTCAGGGAACTTGAAACTGAAATTCAGATTAAGATGGCAGCTTTTGTTGCACATTTGAAGTTGAAAGATAAACCCAGGTGGAAACGTTTGTTACTGGACTGCCAGAGAGAGAAGAGAGTATGAACTGTGAAGGGTACACAAGACTGGCTTTTCTGGTACCTCTGCCGACAGGTTTAAGCTGGAGTTTGCATACATAGTTTCTGAACCACATTTGGGAAACCTCAGAACCTATACATTTATGCATGCATAAATATATTTTATAAAGAGGTGTGTGTGTGTTTTAAAAGGAGATTTTTTTTTCTGAAATTTTGAAATTACAGAGTAAAGGGGGTGCGATACATCAACACAAGCTGGGCTGTTGTACATTAACAGTACACCACTAATAAAAAGATGATGTGAAAATACATTTGTCATACATCACAAAAGTTAACAGAAACTGTATGCGTTCCTATTTTATGTTATGAACCTATGGAATTTTGAACTCTGTTAAAGGAGCTAGATGTCAGACAGTGTTATGATATTATGGTTGATTGTTTATAAACAGACTAATAAAGCTGACTTGTTTACAAAAATGATGATGACAATTGAGTGAGGGATGGCTACAGTAATTGTATTCTGAGATACTCTTGGGAGGGGGCAAAACTAAGCCACCATCTAATGACTTACCACATTAACCTGCGCCAGCAAAGCCTTTTTGCTTCAACAACAAAGCAAAGGGTACAGAAAATCAACAGTTCAGCTACCAAAGGCCTAGATGACTATAACCACACATCATGCAGTGTTGGCACAGACAGCCTTCATAACCTGAAAATCTATTGAGTTTAAGTTCAGGATAAGATGAGTTCTCAAAAAAGCTTTGGAAAACTAAAAAAATATAAACAAATTGCAAAAAGAAGATACAGTCAGTGGAGAAACAATCTGATGATTGTTAACCTTGCTCATTGCTTTCAGCTTCTAAGTCATTACCTCAAACAGCTCTGGAAGGACAAATAAGAAACCTTGACATTAATCTCTCGAAGTTGATCTGGCAGCTATGCTCCAATCATGAAGAATTTGCAGACATCATGCAAAGCTATTTTAACAGTAAGATTAAAATTTCTGTAAACAGTACAGAAGGCTGCAAACATACAATGAAACCCCAAACAACGAAAACAGATGTCACTGCTGTCATCATCATAAGTTGTCTCTCAGCAGAAAAAATGAATGTGGTTCCAGACACAAAAATGAAATTAAAATTAAAAAAATAAATAAATGTAAAATTTTGGCAAAAAAAGCAGTGTTCAAAATACACAAAAGTTATGAACTTACAAAATGCTAGACTTGTGATGTCTTCTACCATTCATCTCAGCAACTGGGTATATCAGATCTGAATGGATCCAAAAACAGGAATTTAGACTCTCGGCTCCAAGGCTCAGGCTCTTCCACATTTCCATAATGCACTACCACCCTAACAGTCCCTCAGATCGAGTTTGCCCATAATGCAAAATTTTAATCCCAAGGAAATACTTCTTGAGCTTAAAAAAATGTAACCAAGGGCAAAGAGAGGCAATCAAAAGGACTGGCCACAAAGCAAGTCTCCGGATAGCTTTAGTGCAGTCTAGTACTAGCCATAGTCCAGTGGCAATTTGGATGGGGTGGTGGGAGAGAAATGTTGAGAGAGAAATAAGAAACACCATGGATCTAGTGTTATGGTAATTATATAACTTGTGTATCCAATGTTGTCTTTTCTGTTCATCTCAACAGCTGAAGCAGAGCCCCCAGCTAATAAAGCCCCAGGAAGTACTATGAATGGATATTCTGTAGAACCAAAAGAAGTTTTCGTCCTAGACTGCAGGTTAAACTTGTAAGGAGAGGCAAATGTATGAAAGGTTGACCATGTAGCCACTGCACAAACACCATCAACTGGAGCACTGGCAAAGAAACCACAGAGGCAATGACCATTCTTGTAGAATGTGCTTTTGGTTTAGAAGGTAACAGAAGTCCCATGGCTCTGAAAACAAAGGTGATACATTTGGATAGACTCATGGACAGGGTAACCTTAAATGCACTAGAACCTAACTTCATCTTGAAAAATGAGATAAAGAGCTGATCAGATTTTCTTAAGATCTTTGCATGGTATAAGTAAAAATAATGCTGATGATGAACATCAGGCAAGTGAAGAAGATATTCACTGTTAATAGACAAATTTGGGAAACAGGCCAATAAATTAATAATTTGGTTCAAGAAGGTTTCCAAGGTCAGCTTAGTTCTAAGGGAAACTAATCCTTATGGAAAAACAAATACGGGGGGGGGGGGGGGTTACGTGACAATGCCTGTAATTCTGAAATCCTCCTAGCTGATGTAACAGTGACAAGAAACGGAGTTTTTCAAGACAGAAATTTCAAATCACCGGTAGCTCTAGGCTCAAAAGGTGCTTTAATAATCCCCTGCAGGAACTGGAAGTTTTTTGTTTATGATGTGGTGTTGGCTTCCTGCATCAGCACTACTGGTTTTACTAATCCCCTGCAGCAGAATAATAATAATAATATCCTATTGTGGCACTGGATCTCTCAAGGGCAGTTGTAGCAAATAAGCCCCATTTAAAAAAGCTTTTGAAAGTCTGAGGGAAGCAATGGGAGTATGCTGTTCTCCAACATAAAAGTTAGAAATGGCTGCTAACTTGACTTTAATCATAGAGTTACTGTCCCCAAATGAAAAAGGTATGCCAAAAAGTCCAAGACAGAAAGCAAAGGAGAAGAAAAAGGATCTAAAACCCTTGGAATAATCCAAAATAGAAAACCTATTCCACTTACTCCTGTAAAGTTTCCTAGTAGACAGCTTCTGCGAAAAGGTTAAAATATGTCTAACATTAGAAGAAAGCCATCATTGGGAATGGAGAAACCAAGCAGTCAAACTGATGGATCTGATGCCCCGGTGAGGCTTGTCAGACAGATGGGAATTGCATCCAGAAGTGAATCCAAAACTCAGGGTAGATACACTAGGTGAAACCACAGAAAGGGGAACTAAACTAATTGAGACCAAAGAGGATCAATGAGAATCACTTTCTCCTTTCACTAGGCCTCTTTCTGCAGAAATTTGGTTATGGGTGGGATTGGGGGCAAGTGTTAACGAGTCCCAGGGGTCATGTATGAAACAGAACGTCTCTTGGGGACTGTGCCTCCAGAGGGATCAGGGAGAAAAAGCTGCTGCATTTGGTGTTGGCTGGGTGCAAACAGGTTGCAGCAGGGCTGGCCCCAGTGGCTGAAGAACTTGGATGCCACTGACAGATTGAGGGACCCTTTTTGTCGCAAAAGAATCACTCTACTTGACTTGTCCACTAATATACTGGACTTGCCCGAGATGTGCATTGCTAGAAGAAAGCTCTGCAAAGGCATTGCCCATTGCCAAATCCTCATGGCTTCCTAGCACAGTGGGCAGGAATGGATTCTGTCATATTTGTTGAAGTTCCAAGTCATACACATATTGTCCATCTGAAGTGTGATCACACCTGTGGGAAGGCAATTCTGAAAAGCCTGCAACACAAGAAGAACTCCCTGCATCTTCAGCACATTGATGTGAAGGTTGGCCTCTGTCTATAATGAGGAACCTTGGACTGTCTTCCTTTTCAAACGCCACTCCCACCCTAGAAGGGATGCATCCATAGTCATAGTGCCCCTTGGCGGGGGAAAGAAAAAGGGGTAGTCTAGAAAAAACAAAGGAGAGGTTAGCCAGCACTGAACAGGCTACTTGCAAACCTCAGTGAGTTTGACAGGAAGATGCATCAGTTAATGGAGCATGAACCACTGGAGAGAAAGTCCACTAAAAGACCCTCATGCAAAATCTTGCATGAGAGACTAGAATAAGTGATGCTGCTTTAGAGCCCAATAGACAAAGTATCAAGTAAGAACTAGGGTTCTAATGCAGTGGCACCTGTGAGGTCTGGAGACTCACAGAATATAGTCTGACTGGTGAAAGTTTGGCTGTCTCTGTGGTAGTGTCCAGGTGGTATTCATGAATTCTACAGCCTGAACTGGCTCCAGTTTGGATTTTTCAAAGTTCACTGTGATTCCCAAAGACAAGCACAGACAAAGTAAGGAGTCTCTGGCATTTAAATAAGGGAAACCCAGGAACTGATGCAGCCTGAGTCAAGCTGCTACCACTGCATTGCATTTGGAGAGCACCCAGGGGGCTGTGGTGAAGCCAAAGAGTAGTGCTCTTAACTGAAGATGACTGGTTCCTAGCCAGAAGCATAGGAACCTCCTTGTTTGCCTTTCTATATTGATGCGATAGTGGGTATCTTGGAGGTCCATTAAGTACATCCAGTCGTCCTTTCCAGAAGAGGCAATATGGGCTGGGCTGTACTGTGTCCATCCAGAACAATGTCTGTTTGGCAAAATGGTTCAACTGGCTGAAGTCTAAGATTGGCCTAAGGTCCCCATTTTTTTTTTCAGAACTGAAAAGAACCCTGAGTAGATTCTGGATTCTCTCTGGTTTGGTAAGATCGCATAAATTATTTGCTTGTTCTGCAGCTATAAAATTTCATGTGCTACTGCCCTTTGTTGTGGAGTTGGAATGTATGGAAGGGTTTTGTACTCCAAATTTGGAGTATATAGAAAAGGAATAAAATAGCTTCTGGTTATCACTCTCAGCATCCAAGAGTCATAAGTGATGGCCAACCAGAATTGATGGTACAGAGAGAAGCACCCCTGACTGCTCTCACAGTATGACAGCTGGATAAACCTTTGGGGGTGCTGAAATGGTTTGTTAGTGAAGGGACTTCAAAACCCTTGGTTATGCAGACCACCTCTGTTTCTTGGGCAACATCTGTTGGCATTTTCCCCTCTCTCAGGAAGGGCCCTGGCCAAAGCCCTGAGACTTAAGAAACTACAAACAGTTCTTGCCCTTCTGATTATGCAAGAAGGCCTTGGATTGTAGACAGAGTTTTGTCATCCTACTCACTCCTGGTAAGCATATTCTTATCCTCGAGTTCAAACAAGACAGACCCATCAAAAGAGACGTTCAGGAAGTCTTGAAGTTCTCTGCAAAGACACAGAGATGTATCCAGATAGGGTGGCAAGCAGCAATGCTGGCACCTGCTGCTCTCGATGTGCCATCCACTTCACTGGACAATACGCACAAGGACACATAAGAAATGGACTGCATGGTATCCATCTGTAATTCCATCAATCTACAGGTCTCTAATGTCATGGCATCTGAAGATATTTTGAAAGTTCCTTAGTCAAATCCCTCTGCAGTCCAGTCAAATGGACCATGTAGTTCACCGAACATAGTGCAAATGTGGCTTAAACCTACACTTGCTTCCCAAACCTGTCCAGAGCCCCAGAATCCCTCTTCAGGGGGATAGAGAGAAGAACTCTTCTCAAAAATTATTTTTTAGTGACTGCTGCCACCATGAAAGCTTCCAGTGTGGGCCCTTTACTTAAGTGTGCTCTGTCTCTGGAAGAAACCAAAATCTTGTCTGGCTTATGAGATATATATAGTTCCATTGTATCTGGCTTCTTCCACAATTACTGGGATACCAAGTCAACTAAGACATCACCAGGGGAACCAGCCAGGATGTAGATGGGCCAGCACCAAAGGACTCGAGAAAAAACAACACCTTCTGGGAAGGGGCACTGGGAGACTAACCTCCCCTCTGTCTAAGTAATTCTAGGAGTTCTCTAAAGGAGACATCTACCAGTGGAGAATTAAGGATCCTTCCCACTCACTGACTTTTGCAAGGGCAGTTCAGTGGTAGAATTCTTACCTCCCATGCCAGAGACCTGGGTTCAACTCCCAGCCAATGCAGTGCCATCTCTTTAGGGGATGGCTGGTGCTATAATGGTTAAGGTGTTTCCCTCACAGACAGATGGTACAATGTTTGATTCTCACCTATGAAAGGGACCTTGGCTAGTCTTAAAAAGGCCTGCAAGGGCAGCTAGCCTAGTAGTTACCCATAAACCTACTGAGTTCAGTGTCTTTCATGAGGGACTCCTGAGGACAGGCTATATGCTTCCTCTTGCATTTGTGCTTCCTATGCTCCTCTGCTTCTATGTTAAATGATCGAACAACTAAAACACTGACTGTCAGTTCATGAAGACAAAATTATTGAACATTTTAATCACTGAAAGATGACTTCATCAAATGTCAGTGCATTGAATCCCAATAGTTGGCAAACAGCTGTGCCGTTACCATCCTACATGTTACTTTTGGTATGTATAACATGATGGTAGTAAATATTAATATCCATTCGAACTTGCACACAACTGTTGGCCAACTACTGTGATTCGATGTGTTGAAACTCAACGAAGTCGGCTTTGGTGATTAAAATGCTCAATGCTCTCATCTCGATGAACTGACATTCGGTGTTTTAGTCATGAGATCATTTAACATGAACCTGGTCCTCAATAGGAGTGCCTGGGGGAGAATCAGAGGAAATAGGTAAGCCCAAGGCTTGGGCTTGCACAAGGTGTGTTAGTACGGGCTGTCCAGAAGACAGAAGATGATGGGGAAGAGAAGCTCCTAAAACAGCAGGGGATCTTGGCAGATCTGAGTAAGAATGGGCCATCTCTCTTGAATGGGACAGAATCTTTTCAAAGGCCTCAAATACTGATGCCAAAGTTGCTCTTGAAGATAATCTCTTCAGATCAAAGGACCCTGACAGATATTCCTCTCGAGATGCAGTCCAACAAAGATCAGAGACCAACACTGGTGCCAACCTGTCAAGGGCCAAGGCTCTGATGAGCAGGGATGACTCTGACAATCTCTTAGTAGATCTCTCATCTCTGGAACCCATTTAATTAAGACACTGTCAGAGATGAGTGGGTTAAGGAAGCAGTCAGAGTCAAAGATGCTTAGGTTATCGGCTCTGACAAAGGCAGCACATGAGATGCACCTGGATCCAACATCACCTAATACAAAGTTCGAATCAAAGAAGGAGATACTAAGTCGGGATGGAAGAGCCTGATGTCACTAACCCTAAGCAGAGGGAGCAGGAAGAACCCCTAGCTGAACTTGAGTCTTCTGAAAGGTTCTCATCATTCTAACCACATCTGCTTCACTGACTGAAATAAAGATGCTGCTGAGGGAAGCCTGGAAGATCAATGGCCTTGACCCTCCAATGGGAGAGTTGGGGATTGGATCCATGGTGGTGATGCCACTGGCAAAAAATACTGGGATCGGCAGACAAGAGACAGCCTGGGATTAGAAATGATGCCTGTGTCAAAGAAGGAAGTACTCAATCCATTTTTTTTTTAAATACAACTCCTCTAGAAGTAGGAAAAGGAAGAAAGGAGTAGGAAAGGTGGGAAGCTGTCAACTAGTTCTCAAAGGGAAGAGTAGAAAATGAGGTAAAGCCTGTCACAACAGGTAAAGATAACAGCTATAGAAATTGTAAAGGACCAAAGTTTTACTTCGCTGAATAGAAAAACACTGAAAAGACACAACCCAACACTGAGCTTTGGTGAGCAAGTCTGTCTCTTAGTTTGGCAAACAAGATCTGAAAGACCGTTAGTGTGTGAGGAGTCTTGAAGCCAAGGGTCTGAATTGTCAATCTCAGATCCATTCAGATCTGATGCCCCCAAAAGTTAAGATGGATGGAAAAGACAACACTGGATATAAAGTTAAGTAAAGTGGATGAGGAAGGATACAAGGTTAAGAAGTCAATTGTGGATGAGGAGAGACAAAGAGGCATGACCTACTATACCTATTAATGGCATAAAGCACATGTCTTCAAGCCAAATGATACTATAAAAAAAAACATCTGTTAAAACAAGAAAAAAAGCCTACTGCTGAACTTTAGAATCAGATGTCAAAACTGACAAACTTCCACAAATGTAAACCGGAGACAAACAGCTGCACAAAAAAAAAAAAAAAAAAAAAAAAACAGGGAAATTCTAAGGCAACTAATCAAATAGATTTGGTTATACATGTCCCCAGAGTATACATCAGCATGAAACAGTACTGTATTAGTAAATTTACACTTAAACCTTGATCTTCACTAGAGCAGTGATGCACAGTGGTGAATGATACATTTCTAAATGTTTATTCAACCCTGACAAAACTTTCTGGAGCCAACCTTTCCTACATGATCACAGCTGACATTACAGATCTTAGTTTGTATGCATTATCAAAACAGTGTAGTATGAGAATTACTTTATGACATTACTGCTTCCATGCTACTTGACATAACCTCTTCCAAATACTTAACTATTGGCACTGTATACTCTGGTGCAGCCTTTATATTGCATATATGCTTCACAGTTTCTTGTAGCATGCTGAATCTTTCATATGGCTGTGAGAATTCAATGGCTTCATCTCCTTCCACCTTTGAATTTAAATAATAAAGCAGGTATGATTTAGTTGTACTGCCTTTTTCCATCAAGGATTTTTTAATACAAGGTAAATCTCCTGAGTCTGCAAGGCTGAGTAAGTGTATCAGAGCTTGGCATATCTGAGTTCTTAAGCTGGTACAATACTTAAATTCCAGGAAGTCTTGAGTATCTTCACTCTTTTCCAAAGCTAGAATCAAGGCATTCCAAATCTCACTATACTGCTCAGGACTCCCATAACACCTCCGAGTACTTGGGATAGAAAGAGCCATAGCAGACTTGATGCGGACTTTAAAGTTCTTACAAGACTTTACAACAGACGTTAGAGCACTGTATGCCTGGGCAGACCATGGAGCTGTACCTATGAAAATCACATTCACTTGTTAATTTTTTCTTTGTAATTAACATTAACTTAGACAAACCACTCTAAATATTACTTGTAGGATACATTTTCATCAAGCAATGACCAAGAATGCAAACAATTACTAAGTCAGGATACTGCTGGATGCAGCACTATGAGAAGAACTGGAGAAAGTCTCACTTCTTGTTAGGTAAGAATGCTGTCAATTTATCAGTAGGTACTACCACCTATGCATACACACACTAACTTTTGCTGTTAACATTTTATTTCTTTACTTAAAATGCATTTATCTGTGTGAATGGCCATGTATACATTATAAGTATGTGTATATTCATTCTCTGTTTACCCACTTAGTCCAATTCAGAGTCACAGCAGAGCTATAGCCTATCTTGGCATTCAGTGGGTGCAAAGCAGATAAACTAGTTCTGGATGGGGTGTCATTCCATCACAGTATGCACTGATATACTCACTCATACAATACATTCATCCCTACTAACAATCTGAGGGATCACCAGCTCTATTATGGCATGTCTTTGAGATGGGACAGGAAACTATTCTGCACCCAATGAATTACACACACAGATACACAGGGCATACAGACTCCACAGTGAAGGCACACCAATACTGCCACTATATCTATTACAAACCTTTCAAACTGCAGACATCGACAATCTGGACAAAGGCTCCTGAAAAGCTGGGGCATTTGGCTAAAAATCTGGACATCTAATTACAGGATTGTGGGATATCACTACTGAGAAATTAGAAGTTATGTACCTACCATAACGTTCCATGTTAGTTGTCTTCTCTCACCTTCTTTCTTGCTGGATGGGTTCGGAGCCGATCCTCGGCTCCGACTCGGCACTTGCTAAGCTCGAGAGTCACTTTTACCAGCTCGAGGCAGCCCCATATCCCATGATGCAAGGCGTTGATTACCCAGATCTCGTTTGGTATCTAGATGAAAAACTGCCCATAATCTTTCCAGAAGGAAAGAAGAACAACTAATCTGAGAAGGCTGTAAGGGGAGCCCAGGTAAATAAGGTCCAGAGCTAACTGGTGTCCAAGGAAAAACAATCTCCCAGAGAAAGGGAAATTCAAGGTCTGTCCAGGCTAGGGGGACAGGAGGGAGGGTCGCAAGAAAGAAGGCGAGAGAAGACAACTAACATGGAACGTTATGGTAGGTACATAACTTCTAAATGTTAAGTTGTCAATCTCACCTTCATTCTTGCTGGATGGGACCGTGTCCCTAGCACCTCTATCCTGGGTGGCTCAATGGAACAGACTCTTGAGAACTGTGGAACCAAAACTTGCCCTGTCCCTGGAGGCCAAATCCAATTTGTAATGAGAAATGAAGGTATGAGGAGTGGCCCAAGTGGCTGCTGCACAAATAGTGTCTAAGGGTAGTCTAGCCTGAAAAGCTGTAGATGTGGCTAGACCTGTGCTTTAGGTTTTGAGATCAGTTGTTTGCCCCTAAGCTGATAAATTTCAGTAATGGCGGAAGACAGCCATCTGGATAAGGTCACTTTAGAAACAGGGAGACCTTTTTTGTTTTCAGCATAAAAAAGGAAAAGCTGATCAGACTTCCTAAATTGCTTTGTTCTGTCCAAGTAATATCTGAGTTGGCGATGAACATCTAGGTAATGCAATCTTTGTTCTGCTCTGTTAGAATGATTGGGAAAAAATACAGGAAGATCAATGGATTGGTTTAAATTTGTTTTAGAAGCAACCTTGGGCAAAAAGGATGGATTGGTTCTTAAGGATACTCTATCCTTGTGGAAGACCAAGTAAGGGGGACGAACACAGAGAGCATGAAGTTCAGACACTCTCCTAGCCGAGGTAATAGCAACTAGAAAAAGTGTCTTCCAAGAAAGAAATTTTAAAGAGCATGTAGCAGCCAGTTCAAAAGGGGGAAGTATCAAGGATGCCAGCACTAAATTTAGGTCCCAGTGCGGTGGAGGATCCCTAACAGGGGGTTTAAGTAGGAACACCCCTCTGAGAAAGGCTTTACAAAGTTTGTGAGACATAATGTTTTGGTCTGCAAATCCGACATGGAAATTCGAGATTGCTGCCAACTGGACTTTAACTGTGGAAGAAGAAGAACCTGAGTGAAAAATTTCAGCTAGAAAGTCCAATACTGACTGAATCGGGGCAGTAAAAGGATCTATGTTCTTAGACTTTGCCCAAAAGGAAAAACGTTTCCATTTGCTCGAGTAAATCCTCCTGGTAGAGGACTTTAGAGAAGCTACTATAATATCTCTAACAGGGTCAGAGATCATAGGAAGCCTGGCTAAGAAAGAAGTGGAGCAACCAAGCGGTGAGGTTGAGGGAACGAATGGACCGGTGCAGTTGACCTGACTGGTGGGTCAGAAGATCTGGAGCTGGGTCCAGATGCCAAGGCTGCACCAAGAGATGGCGATGAAGGAACGGGAACCAAATTTGTCGAGGCCAGTAAGGGGCAATGAGAATCAGTTTGGCTCTCAAGATGGAAGCTTTCTGGAGTACTTGAGGTATTAACGGAAAAGGGGGAAAAGCATAAAGAAGTCCCCGGGGCCAATCCTGGGTAAGAGCGTCTCTGGGGGGATGGCCCGGAAGCGGGAAGAGAGAGAAGAAGTCTGGGCATTTGCTGTTTTGGGGTGTAGCAAAAAGGTCGCAGCATGGGCGGCCCCACTTCTGAAAAATCTCTTCCACTGTAGATTGTTTGAGAGACCACTCGTGAGGCATGAGTATAGCTCTGCTCAATCTGTCCGCTATTATGTTGGTTTTCCCGGGGATATGCGTTGCTACCAGAAACTGATGAGAGGAGATCGCCCATTGCCAAAGTCTGAGAGCTTCTCGACACAAAGGATAGGAATTGGTCCCGCCCTGCTTGTTGATGTACCACACCACGGACATGTTGTCCGTGTGAATTGCAATAGTTCCTAAGGGAAGAAAGTCGTTGAGGGCTTGCAACGTTAAAAGCACTGCTCTCATCTCTACATTTATGTGCAGGTGGTACTCGAACGGTTGCCACGTGCCATGAACCATCCTGCCCTGATAATGCCCCCCCCCCACCCGATCAGGGAGGCATCCAAAGTGACCGTGGCTACCGGGGCTGGAGGGACAAATGGTCTGCCCTGATGGACTAGGGGGGAAGAAGTCCACCAGGATAGATGGCTCTTGCAGGTCTGTGTCACCAAGATCTTGTGACGCATGGGTAACTGCTGGTAGGACCACTGGGTAAACAACATCCACTGTAGGAGACGCATGTAAAAACGGGCCAGAGGAAGAAGTGTAATGGCGGCTGCCATAAGGCCTAACACTTTCAGGACCAACCTGGCTTGTACCTTTTTGCTGGATAGGATGATCCGAACATGGTTTTGGATATCCAGGATTCTTTGGTTTGTTAGGTTTGCTGACATCCGAGTAGTGTCTAGATCTGCGCCTATAAAGGTAATAGATTGGCAAGGCGATAAGGAAGACTTTTCGAAGTTGACTGAAATTTCTAACTGACCGCAGAGACGTAGAGTATAATCTCTGGCTTGGAGAAGTTGATGCCTGGTGGTGGCTGTGAGGAGCCAGTCGTCTAGGTACGGAAACACCTGGAATCCCTGACGTCTCAGGTGAGCCGTGACCGCTGCCATGCATTTGGTGAACACTCTGGGGGCTGTGGTGAGACCAAAGGGCAGGGATCTGAATTAGAAATGACTGGTCCCCAGCCGAAAGCGGAGAAACCTTCTGGAGCGTCTGTGGATTTTTATGTGATAGTACGCATCCTGAAGGTCTATAGAGCACATCCAGTTGTCTTTGTCCAGAAAGGGCAAAATCGATTGAAGTGTGACCATCCGAAATCTCGTCTTTTTGACAGACTTGTTCAGTCTGCTGAGGTCTAATATTGGTCTCTAGTCTCCCGTCTTTTTGGGGACCAAAAAGAACCTTGAGTAGATTCCGGATTCTAAATGGTCTGCTGGAACTGGCTGGATGGCCCTTTTCTCTAGAAGTTTTGAAACCTCTAGCTTTGCAATTTCCCTTAGACCAGGTGGAACGTCTGGAAGGGATCCCTTTTGAGGGAAGGGGCTTTTCTCGAAAGGTATTTTGTAACCCTCGGATATGATCGACTGTACCCATTTGTCTTGCGAAAGGGAAAGCCAGGCTTCTGGGTACAGTGACAATCTCCCCCCAACTGCCTCCAAGGGTGGGCAGTCGGGCAACACCTCAGGGATGCTGGAAGGGCTTGTCAGAGAGGGGCTCTCTGCTGCCCTGGTTCTGCAGACCCCCTCTGCCCCTAGGGCGGCATCTGTTGTTATTACCCCCTCTGCCTCTGGGGGTAAACTGACCACGTGCGTCAGGCGTGACTCCTTGAGATTTTCGGAACCACATTTTCCCTCCCTTTTGACCTTTGGGGTAAGGTCTAGAAGGGGTGGAGAAATGGACTCCTACGGCAGAAAGAGTCTTGCCGTCTTGCTCGCACCTGGTCAAAGTGTCCTTCACATGAGGTCCAAACAAAGTTGTCCCATCAAAGGGAGAATTTGTGAAGGACACCTTAAAGGGGTCTGCAAAATTGCAAAGCCGTATCCAGGATTGACGTCTGAGAGCCACTCCTGTGCCTGCGGCTCTACTCGCCCCATCGGCTGCATAAGAAATGAGCTGCAAGGAGGAATTAGTTATGGAATTTAGGATTCCCAGCTGAGAGGCAATTTTCTCTTGAGCCCCAGCAGCTGATGGATCCTGAACTACCTCACCCAATTCTTTGAGGATATCTCTTTGAAGTCGGGTGAAGTGACATAAATAATTCAGCGAACGCATAGCAAAGGTCGCTGAGGAAAACATCCGCTTACCATATCTGTCCATGGTCCTAGACTCCTTGTTAGGAGGATGGACTGGTACGGAAGGATCTGCAAGTTCCTTCTTGGTGGCGGCCGCCACCACCATGGCATCAACCGGGACACCTTTAGTGAGAAACTGTTTCTCCAAAGGGGCCGTGATAAATTTAGAAGGCCTCCTGGGGACTGGTTCCACAGAATCAGGAGATGCCTACACCTTTCAAGCTATCACTTCCATGATGGGGTCGAAAGGCAGAGACACCCAGGAGGTGGAGGGTGGAGATCCAAAAGCCTCCAGGTATACAGACTCATCCTCAGAGGGATTAATGGAGGGCCAGTTCCCCCTCTGTTTGAGGATTTGAAGGATGTCTGAAAAGGAGACATCCTCAGAGGGGGATCTTGGGGACCCCTCCGACTCATCTAAGTCGGTATCTGATGTTGTAGACTCAGGGGAGTCTAAGTGCTTCCTCTTGCAGGTCCACTTGCACGGGGGTTCCCCTGAAGGATCAGGAGAAACCTCGGAAGAGGAAGTTCTTCCCAATGGGGAAACCCAGGGTGATGGATCTCTGGGTTCAGGAGCAAGAGAGTCGAAGGAGGAATTTCTGGAAGGTGTAGAATAGCTGTCGTCTGCTGAGACGGGCTATGGAGCATCTGGGCCAGTGCCTGTGATTTCAGCAGTCTACTCACCACTCTCTCCAAGTCATGGTCTGAGAGTCTGGAAGACCTTGAGGATCGGCTCCGATGGCTCCGCTCCGAAAGTAAGGGGGAGGCCGGAGCGAGTGGATAGACTCCAGCGAAGGAGATCTAGATCTCTTCCTCGATGGAGCCATCGGAGCCGAAGAACCCTCGGTTCCAGTTGGAGCCGACAACTTGTCAGCTCCGAGCTGGGTTAGAGATGTGTCGGCTCCAGCCGGAGCCGACACAGGTGCCGAAGCCAGGGTATCGGTGCCGATCGGCGCCGAAACTAAAACTTCCGAGATGGAAGTATCGGCTCCAGATGGAGCCGATCTCGACTCCGGTGGAGTCAGAACCAAGGCCACAGACTTGGACACCAAAGTCTGGGCCTTGGATGGCTTTGAGGGCTTCCCAGAGCCGGACTTAGCCAGGGAGCTCTCAGGCTTAAGAAGACCCCTTAGGATCAGCTTATTCCTACGTTCCTGCAGGACTCTCTGGCTGAAAGAGTGACAAATAGCACAGGAGTCCTGCAGGTGTAGGGGTCCCAGGCAATAAATACAAGAAGTGCGACCGTTTGTCACAGACATCTTCTGACAGCACGAGTCACACTTCTTAAAACCTGAGACCCTAGTGTCTTTAGACATGACAGAGTTTGACACAAACACACACACACTCAGTCACCAAAAACACTAACTATGACAAAAAACACAGACACACCTAAAACAACTCCTGACAGGAAACTGTTTAGGAGGGAAAGGCCTAAGGCCTGACTAATGGGAATATGGATAAGGGGATAAAAAGCTAACGGGATAGGGACTAAGTGAATTGATAGGTACTACTAACTATAAAAATAAAATATTTAGGTACTGGGGTAGCTAAATCTCTTGGAAAAGAGTAATAAAATTCACTTACCAGGAGCTGGCAAAAAAGGCGACCTCATGAGCGAAGCGGCAAACGAGATCTGGGTAATCACCGCCTTGCATCATGGGCTATGGGGCTGCCTCGAGCTGGTAAAAGTGACTCTCGAGCTTAGCAAGTGCCGAGTCGGAGCCGAGGATCGGCTCCGAACCCATCCAGCAAGAATGAAGGCGAGATTAACAACTTAACATCATAAGTTTAAAAAAAAATAAACAGAAGTGGCAAAGTATAACAAGAATTATAAAGTTTTATTCAGATTAGGTTTTGACTAACTAGTAACATGCACAAAAGTAAAAATTATTTTAATAATAAAATGTAATACAATTTGACTATTTTTTGATAAGCAGCCCCCCAAAAAGAAAAAAAAAAGATAGTGCTATAGGATGTAAACATTTGTCTACATAAAGATGGTGGACATAGTAACCTCTTATTACAAGAATCAAGGACAATGCCAAAAAATAATATCAAAACCCTAAAGCCATGAACAGATTTTAAATACTATCCTCATACTCTTGGAAAAGTGTCAGAATAACAAGTTTTACATTAGTATGCATTTTTTTGAAGATATGAAGTATGAAACTCAGATGTCATTATTTAGTGATAGCAATCCTCAACAATTATTCAAAAAATCACTGATGCTTTGAGGAACAGACAAAAATATGAGGCAAATTCAAGGACTGTTGAGAGCTATCCCTAAATGTAATGCAGCAGAATATCTCCCCAGCAAGAATTCTAAACATTAAAGAGAACACTAGCCCTCATGTATCTATCTTATATTCAGTTATTTCATCAAAGAAAAAATATGTCCTGAAATATTGGATGAGAGTCATTAAAGTACCACCACATAAAGGTCGACACTAAAATTTATAAATATCCAGCTGAAAATTTCAAAATGCAGTTAAAATTGTCCAGTCACAACCTCCTTTCCATGTCCATTAAAAAAGTCCATAGAAGGATGTAAACAAGCAGCTACTTCTACCACATTTACAACAGCATGCATTGCAAATTAAAATCTAAACTTGCAGGAGTGGGGATTGGCTAGGCATGTACACAGACATCAGCATCAGACCTTTATAAGGGACTCCCAATTATTAAACCTTTCCCCATTACCTTAATAAGATAAGGTTAATAAATGAATCCCTCCTCCCTCTGGAAAAGGTAGTTTTCCTCTTAGGGGAATGCAAACTGCTACATAAAGCAAGAAAAGGAAAATGAATGCAATAATGAAAGGTGTGACAGGGTTACATGGTCATTATAATTAAAATCTATAGCTCAAAAGGCTTCAGACTATTCCAGTTCAATCACCTGTTTAACAAACAAAACAAAAATATGCAAGGTGTTTCAGAAGTGAAAAATCAACTGAGAGACCGGTTCATGTGATAGCATAACTGTCATGCTTTTTGAAAGGTACCTGCTATATATGTTTAAATTTTAGTGTTTAGTCAATACATTATCAACAAGCTGCCATTACAGTTTTTTTTAAATAAATATACTGTTAATTTGTTAGTCTTTCAAGCATGGAGGAAGGCAATTTACTTAATTTGCTGAAGCTATTATAACCTACAGTACAAGGATACACACACATGGACATTACGCATCTATATCTATATTTATTTATTTATTTATTTACATGTGTTTACCAGGACAGTCTGCCGGGGTGAAATCCCTTTTTAGCACAGGGAGAAAAGTTCCACAAATTAGAAAAATGTGTATTTACTTCAAACAAAAACTCATCAATCTCAAAAGATCTTCAGCAAAATAAGCACACTCTAGGAGTTAATCTTGGAGCATACAAATGGCAAATCAATCTTTTTTGCAGGGCGGGGGGGCTACACTCCTCGATACTTATTTATACCAAGTCTGACATCACATAACAGTGGTGAAAAGTCATAATCCTTTCCCTGTCATAACAGTGATGTTGCACTAGTACAGCAATTATCTGTGGTCAGCAAAGAGTAAATTTGATAAGCATGGAGGAACCCACATATGCAGAATGTATTTGTGCATGCGTGTGCACAGTTTCAAGTCCACACACTACAGAATAAAGCATCACATAAAAATATTCTATCTTCCTTATTTGTCTGAAAATAATTTTATGTCATACAAAAGCTTTATGTTACGTATGAACTTCCAGTTTTCTTGTTACTTAAGCATTCTCCACTTGCTACATATGGTACAACTTGTGCCCTGCTTTTAATTACTGTCATGTACACTTGTGGTATATATTAATGGCTCTATGCTAGTTTATTCACAAGTAATTTAAATATACTGATGCATTTTTCTCTCAAGGTCTGTTCTGATTGTTTTTACTTACTTATGCAATTGAGTTGCTGGCTGCCAGGCTTCCTCTTAATCCTCAGTCTCTTGGTTCCGTCACAGTTCCTTGAAGTTTAAATTCTTACCCTGGGTGAGTCACTGACAATACCATGAACTGAACTACTACTATGGTGCTTTAGTTTAATTTAAAGTTTAGTGACAGTCATAGAGGGAGCTTGTAGTCTGGAATCAGAAGCAGTCATGTCTGACATTATGTGTCAAAGATGCCTCAGGCCCACCAGCAAATGTTGATGATGCAAGGTTAGCATGTCAGCAAACCAATCAAGGGGAAACAATAAATCATTACTTAAAAGGGCCACTAAGGATTTTGTGGCACCCTGTTACTTTGGAAGAAAACCTGGTATTTTCCAGCAAATATGGGGTAGTTGAGAGGTATGTCTACTAACCCCTCCCCACACACACATACACACTTCCCCCAACACCCCTGCTACGTTTACATACTAACGCCGAAACTGATGCATCTAGAAGTACAGAACATACTCAAGCAGCACAGTCTTGGAACGTGCATGTATTTTCCTTTATCAAACATACATAGCTGCAGCTCTGAGAAAAAGAAGTTATGTACTCACCATAACGTTCCATGTTTGTAGTCCATCTTGCCCTTCATTCTTACACTTGGGTTCGGAGCTGAACCTCGGCTCCAACTCGACAATTCTCTAGCTCAAAGTCTTCTGGTTGGCTCGTAACAAGGAGGTATCCCATCATGCACCACTGACATCCCCCAGATATTATTTGCTGCAAGTAGTAAAGAACAAACCATGGAGAAAGGTCTCAACATAGAGATAAAGCAATAGTCACAATTCCCCTAGGTCCTCAAGGAGGGGGGCAGGAGGGTGGGATAGTAAGAATGAAGGACGAGATGGACTACAAACATGGAATGTTATGGTGAGTACATAACTTCTTTATGTTCTGTAGTCCTATCTCGCCTTCATTCTTACACTTGGGACAGCGTCCCTAGCACCTTTATTTTGGTGGCTCACGGGAAAATGCTCCTGAGTACTGTGGAACTAAAAGACTATCTGTTTATGGAAGTCACGTCCAACTTGTAGTGAGTTACAAATGTATGAGGTGTAGCCCATGTTGTTGCTGCACAAATGTTATCCATGGGAATCATTGCTTGAAAAGCTACCGAGGTAGAAATAGATCTGGTACAGTGGGCTTTCACCTTAAAGGGGAGATCTTTGCCACTGGACGTAAAAATGAATGAAATGCAGCTTATAATCCAGTGTGATAAAGTGGGTTTTGAGACTGGTAGGCCCTTTCTTGTATCCAAAAAGGAAATAAACAATTGGTCTGACCTTCTGAAACTCTTAGTTCTATCAAGACAAAAAATCGCAATTGTCTATGAACGTCAAGCTGGTGAAATTTGTACTCTGCCTTGTCAGAAAAATTAGGGAAAAACACAGGTAAGTTCAATGGATTGATTGAAACTGACCTGAGAAGAGACCTTAGGAACAAATGAAGGGTTGGTCCATAAAGAAACCCTGTCTCTGTGAAACACCAACTAAGGTGGCTTAATAGAGAGGGCTTGCAGTTCTGAGACCCTCCTTGCAGATGTAATGGCCACTAAAAATATGTTTTTTCATGAAAGGAATTTGAGGTCACAAGTTGCTGAAGGCTCAAAGGGATGCAAAGTAAGTTTCTGAAGTACAAAATTCAAATCCCAAGGTGCCACAGAGTCCATAACTGGGGGTCGTAATAATGTGGACCCTTTAAGGAAAGCTCTACACAATCTATGAGCCATAAGGTTAGGATCATTAGCCAAATGAAAGGTAGAAATAGCTGTCAGATGAACCTTGATGGAACAACAGTGTAAGAAACTCCAAAATGGCAGAGATGGGAGCTGTATAGGGATCGAGGATTCTATCACGAGCCCAGAAGGAAAACCTTTTCCACTTACTGGCGTAAATCTTTCTAGTTGAAGGTTTGTGAGAAGATGTCAGAATATGTACACATCAGGAGAAAAGTCATGAAGCCTGACTAGCGATGGAATAGGAGCAGCCATGCTTGTCAAATTGAGGGGGTGGAGAGAGGGAGGGATGGAGCACCCCTGACATGTGCGTCAGTAAATCTGGCACTGGGTACAGAAGTAGTTGCTGCATTTGGCAGTCAGAGGGGTGGCAAAAAGATCGCAGCAAGGCTGACCCCATCTGCGAAAAATCTGTTCCGCAACGTGTGGATTCGGAGACCACTCATGAGGCACCAGAATCGCCCTGCTGAGCCTGTCGGCTATCACATTGGTTTTCCCTGGAATGTGCATTGCGATCACTAAACATTGGGAAGACACTGCCCACTCCCACACTCGAAGGGCCTCTCTGCAAAGGGGATAAGATTTGGTCCCTCCTTGTTTGTTTATGTACTATACCACCGACATATTGTCTGACTGGATTGCAATCGTCCCTAGAGGGAGAAAGCTGTGAAGTGCTTGCAACGCCAGAAGCACTGCTCTCATCTCCAAGACGCTGATATGCAAATGAGCCTCGTGTTCCTGCCACATGCCTTGGACTGTTCTCCCTAGATAATGCCCCCCCCCACCCTATCTGGGAAGCATCCGTGGTCACGGTGGTGACAGGGGGAGACAGAACAAACTGTATGCCTGTGGTCAGATGGCTGGACTGGGTCCACCAGCAAAGATCCTGTTTGCATGATTCTGTTATCAAGATCGGGTGAGAAAGAGGTAGTTTTTGCAGCGACCATTGGGCAAAAAGTAACCACTGCAGAACCCTCATGTGCAGTCTGGCTAGTGGGACTAATGTTATTGTGGAGGCCATCATCCCTAACAATTTTTGCACCGTCTTTGCTTTTGCCTTCCGCTGTGGAAGTAGACTCCAAATTTGTTGCCTGAGATTCTGGATTCTCTCTACAGGGAGGTAAGCTCTCATTGTGATGGTATTTATATCGGCACCAATGAAATTCACATGCTGAGAGGGCGACAATGCAGATTTTTGCGAGTTTATTGTAATCCCTAGCTGCAAGCAAGTCATAATGGTGGTGTCCCTGGCCTGTAATAGTAGATGCCTGGTGGTGGCAGTCGAGAGCCAGTCGTCCAGGTATGGAAACACTTGGAATCCAAGGCATCTCAAGTGAGCCGTTACCACTTCTATACATTTGGTGAAAACCCTGGGGGCTGTGGTGAGACCAAAGGGCAGGGCGCGAAACTGGTAATGACTGGCCCCCAGACGGAAGCGTAAGTGACTCCTTGATGCTCTGTCCATTTTGATGTGGTAGTACACATCTTGGAGATCTATGGGGCACATCCAAACGTCTTTCCCTAACAACGGGAGTATTGACTGTTAAATAACCATTCAGAACTTGGACTTCGCTACAGATTCGTTCAATTTGCTGAGATCCAAGATGGGTCTCAAGTCCCCTGTTCTTTTTGGCACCAAAAAGAATCTGGAGTAAGTCCCTAATCCTACTTGGTCTGTGGGGACAGGTTGGATGACACTCTTTACGAACAACTTTTGGATTTCTAGAGTTGCTTAACCCCTGTGATTGGGTGGAACATTCGGGATTCTTCTGATCTGAGGAAGGGGAAAAGAGAAGGGAATACAGTATCCTCTGGTAATTATCCTTAGTACCCATTTGTCTTGAGTGATGTCGCGCCATGCTTCTGGGTATAAGGATATATGTCCCCCGACTGGCTCCAGAGACGCGCAGTCGGGCCTCCTTTCAGGAGCGCTGGTAGGGACGACCACGAAAGGAATCACGGTCTCCCTGGTTCTGCGGGCCTCCCCTGCTTCTAGGGCAGCATCTACCATCACTTCCTCCTCCTCTGTCTCTGGATAAGGAATCACCCTGTGTGGCCTGGAAAAATCTCTGCAACTTCTTGAACCACATCTTTCCGCCCCTCTGCCCTTTGGGATAGGGTCTAGAAGGAATGGATAAACAGACTCCCATGGCAGGGAGGGTTTTCCCTTCTTGATCACACCTGTTGAGTGTGTCCTTTACCTTGGATCCAAACAATGCGGATCCATAAAACGGGACATTGGTAAATGCAGATTTAAAGGCCTCTGCAAAATTACACAAGCGCATCCAGGAGTGTCTTTTAAGAGAAACTCCTGAACCCGCTGCCCTACTCGCTCCATCCGTTGCATAAGATATCAGCCGCATGGAGGAGTTTGCGATAGAATTTAAGGTAGACATTTGGGTGTTAAACTTATCAGACACTGCTTCAGATACGTTACCTTGCAGAGTATCTCCCAGCTCTTTCAAGAGATCTCTCTGGAGCCTAGTAAAATGAGACAGGTAAGTTCAGCGATCTGAGTGTAAAAGCCGCTGAAGAAAAGATACACTTCCCGTACCTATCCATCGTTCGAGACTCCTTATTCAGTGGCTAGACAGTGGAGGAAGTTTTAGCAAGTTCCTTTTTGGTGGCTGCTGCCACCACCATGGCATCTACTGGCACGCCTTTAGTGAGAAAATCTTTGTCCTGAGGTGCTGACAAGAATTTATTAGGTCTTCTAGGAACTGGTTCCTCAGTATCGGGAGATTCCCACATCTTTTGACTCATTAGATCCAGAAGCTCGTCGAAAGGTGGAGACACCCAAGAGGCGAAAGGTTGAGGCCCAAAAGCCTTCGGGTACACTGATTCATCATCTAAAGGGGAGGTGGTGGGCCAGCCGCCTCTCTGTTTCAGGATATCTGTGAAGGAGATATCATCAGAAGATGACCTGGGGGACGCTTCTGACTCCTCAAGGTCAGTGTCTGATGTAATGGACTCATCAGGCAAGTCAACATGTTTCCTCTTACAAGTTTTCTTGCGAGGGGGTTCCTCAGAACGATATTCTGGGGATACCTCAGAAGACTGGGGACCACTCATGGCGGGTTCCTGAGACTGCGAGTCTCTGCTGTGTTGGATGAGAGAAGGTGCTGAGACTGAAGTCAGCCCTTTAACAGGAAGAGTGTCGGTGCCCAGAGTTGGAACTGAAGACTTGGACAGAACACTCATCACCTCAGAAGCCGACCCTCCCGGCCTCGAGGACTCCCCCCGCTCCGAAGGTGTAGAGGCAGTCCTCAGTGCCAAGGAGATAGGCTCCAAGGCAGATGTGGGGTCTGAGCTCACCCACGCCGAAGCACCGAGAGGTAAGCTCAGAACCGAAGAAGTTCAGGTCGAAGTGTCACCCTCGAGCCTAACCGGAGAGCTTAGGACCCTAGACCCCACGGACAGCACCAAAGGGGTCGGAGTGGATATCGGAACTGAGAGACCAATTGAGGTAGATGGAACTGACCTTTCCAGAGCAAGTGGCACTGATATCTCTGGCTCCAACGCGCCGGAGCAGCTCGGAGGAGGAACAGAGACAGGGTGTACAGGTTTGTTAGGCTGGGACGGAGCTGAAAGTAAATTTGCCAGCGCCGATGTCTTGAGTAGTCTGCACACCACTCTCTCAACGTCCTCATCAGAAAGGCTCAAAAACAAACTCCAAAAAGTACAGCAAACAAAGTAAAAGCACTGAAAACACCACGCTGGACACAAAAAAGTAGATTAAGATTAGCGCTTTCGTTTATACCAATTCGATAAACTTCTTCAGATAAAAATACAAAGGAAGTATACATTTAAATACAAATCCAGAATGACATCACATCCTGTCAATAAAAGCACATAAAGTATCAATTAAATACAAATAATTTAAATATTTCATGTTCTTATTATGAAATAAATATAATAAACATGAATCCTAACGGAATAATGCTTTTAATTTAAGTAAGCTCATCATGGAAATGGTGTCATTCAATCCAGGAGACACCGAAGCGTTTAATTTTAACTGCCATAATAACTCTCTTTCTTCTAACTGTAATGGAGTAGGGCCCCCTCTTCCATTATAGGTTCATAGGTTAGTACTAAGCTAACTGCCCTTGCAAGCCATTTTAAGCCTAGCCAATTATCCCTTGTGAGACTCAAACCATGCGCCTTGTGTTTGTAAGGCAAACACCTTAACCATTAGGCCACCCTCCCAACCCCTCCATTAGGCCACCCTTCCCAACCCCTATTATCAAAAATCTTTTCTATTACTAAAAAATGAAAATCATGATCTGGAAAAGTCATCACATGTCTTGTCAGAGCATTTGTTGTATTACATTTAGAAATAGCATAGACATGTTCATAAATCCTATTTTTTATAGCCCGATCAGTTTTCCCTATGTAGTATGAGGGGCATTTACGGCACATTGCCAAATAAACAACCCCTTTACTATTACAGTTAAATTTATCATTTAAATAAAATCTTTTCCCATTGACCTCAAAAGATTTTGTCACTAAGATGTGTTTACACATACTACAAGCGCCACATTTGGACATCCCAAAATGTGGCCTATAATTCACTTGTTGCTTTAATTCTAAGATACTCTAAGTTTCTCCCTTTCCTAAAGGTGATGTTTGGTGATTTACCTAAACATTCTTTTAAAAATACATCATCCAAAATAAATGACCAATTTTTGATGATGATTGTTCTAACACAGGATGCATCCTTTGAAAAAGCTGTTATAAAATTTGTCCCAATAAAATCTTTACCATGTTCATCATCGGATAATGGGGGCAGAACAACTGAGTTCAAGCTGAGCTATTATCATTAATAAAACCATCATTAGGGTGTCCATCTAGTGTTTCAGCTATATACCTTAAAATAGGTAAAAAAGAACCTTGCTCTCTTTTAAATGAAACTTCTATTATTAATTCATTAATTAATGAAGAAGGGTATCCCCTGCTTAAAAACATGTCCTTTAATAAATTGCATTCCTCCAAATAGTCTCCCTCAAGTGTGGACATCCTAGCTGCCCGGACCAATTGACCTTTCACTACCCCCCCCCCCCCGTTTTTGATGTAAGGGGTGGCAGCTGGAAAAATGGAGGAATGAATTTGAATAGGTTGTTTTTCGATGGACTCTAGATGTAAAAGTATTTAATTCATGATTCTTAGTTAACAAAACGTCTAAGTAATTAATAGAATCTTCCTGAAAATCATAAGTGAACTCAGGAAAATTAGTGGAACCATTCATTTCCAACATAAGAGATTCCGCTGACTCTCTGTCCCCATTCCACAAGATAAAGATATCATCAAAATATCGTGTATACCAAACAGCTTTCTCTTTAAAAAGAGAAACTTCAAAGAGAAAACTCTTTTCCCATGCTGCCATGACTGTATTAGCAAAGGTGCCCCCACATGGGGAGCCCATTGCTATTCCGGTTTTTTGTAAGAAAAATTTCCCATTAAACATAAAGAAATTGTTCATTAGGACAATTTCTAACAAATAAATCAAGACATCAATGTCACTACCTAACATTCCTTCATTCAAAAGGAAATCTCTTACCCATTCGCAAACAATATCTTGCAGTATACAGGTATAGAGATCCCTAACATCTATGGTCAGGAAGTTGAGTTCATGATTAAAAGGAACCGTGTTAATAGCCTCCAAAAATGCCCAGGAGTCTTTACAAATCTGTTTCTGGTTCTTCAAAATTTTTTTAAGTTTGCAATCAATGTATTTGGCACAACCGTATGTTATTGTCTACCATCAATTATAGGTCTCAAAGGGGGAGTGTTAAGACATTTATGAATTTTCGGCAAACCAAAAAGTTTAGGTATAATTGGGTATGCCATTTTTAAATAATTGAATAAATCACTATCAATTCTGTTCTCCATGAATAAATCGTTAATAAACCCATTAACTCTTCAATATGCTCCATTAATTTCATTGAGTGAAACTTCTAAATAAGCCGAAGAGTCTAACATGTCTAAGATTTTAGTTACATAATCTTCCTTATTAAAAAAGACTAGTCCACCTCCCTTATCAGGCTTACAAATCCAAACATTTGCAAACTGTAAGGTATCTAAAATATCTCGTTCACACATAGTTAAATTATTACCCTTATCTCCTGGTTTAGCAATGTGCCATAAATGGCCCTCATACTACATAGGGAAAACTGATAGGGCTATAAAAAATAGGATTTATGAACATGTCTATGCTATTTCTAAATGTAATACAACAAATGCTCTGGCAAGACATGTGATGACTTTTCCAGATCATTATTTTCATTTTTTAGTAATAGAAAAGATTTTTGATAATGGAAGAGGGGGCCCTACTCCATTACAGTTAGAAGAAAGAGAGTTATTATGGCAGTTAAAATTAAACGCTTCGGTGTCTCCTGGATTGAATGACACCATTTCCATTATGAGCTTACTTAAATTAAAAGCATTATTCCGTTAGGATTCATGTTTATTATATTTATTTCACAATAAGAACATAAAATATTTAAATTATTTAAATTATTTGTATTTAATTGATACTTTATGTGCTTTTATTGACAGGATGTGATGTCATTCTGGATTTGTATTTAAATGTATACTTCCTTTGTATTTTTATCTGAAGAAGTTTATCGAATTGGTATAAACGAAAGCGCTAATCTTAATCTACTTTTTGTGTCTAGCATGGTGTTTTCAGTGCTTTTACTCATCAGAAAGGCTCCTTGAGGACCTGGGAGATAAAGTGGGGGATCTAGACCGCTGAAAAATAGGCAATCCAAGTGTCGGAGAGACCGGACGAAGTTCAGCTGACTGGCTCCGAGACACAGATTCAGTTATCGGCTCTGAAACTCCTGGAACCAAAACTGATTGTTCCACATCAGTAACCTCTGTCGGCGCTGAAACCAGTGGAGCCGAAGAGGAAGTAGTCAATTTAGCAATTTTGTCTGGTGGCTCCAACGACACCGAGTGAGTGGGAGACTGTCTTTTTGTGGATTTAACTTTGTCATTTTTGGAAGATGGCAACTTAGAACTAGAGGAAGAAGAAGCCAACTCATCCTCAGAAGAATGCTTTAACAGGCCTTTCAAAATGAGTTTGTTCTTTCTCTCTTGAAGGACTCGAGAACTAAAAGCATGGCAAAAGCAGTAAGACTCTTGAAGGTGAACAGCACCTAAGCAGTAGACGCAAATAGTATGCCCATCTGTCAGGGACATTTTGTGGGCGCACTTAGTACATTTTTTAAAGCCAGAAGGCTTGTGGTCCTTCGTATCTTTAGACATATCTGTACAATTACAAACACCAATGCCAGAAAACTGAAAGAGAAAAACAAACCGGGACTACCTCTATTTAAACGGTTAGTCCTGCAGAAACAATAAACTCAGACAGAGGACTAGATCCTCTAACTTAAACGGGCCTAGCCCTAGGACAAAAGAAAACAAGTAACAGACAGAGGACTAGGTCCTCTAACTTTAACGGGCCTAGCCCTGAAAGGAGAACACGAGCAACAGAACCAAGGACTAGGTCCTCTAACTTAAACAAGCCTAGCCCTTGGTGAAAATAAGTTTAGAAAGAGAAACAACAATTACACAACCCATAAAGCAAGAAGACAAAGCGAAGCAGGGATACACAACAATTGGCCTATGGTAGAGCGGCCAATCAACAACATCAAAAAAAAAGCAAAAAACAGAGCAAACAATGCCACAAAATGTTTAAAACAGACACTAGATTATAAACGATCACTAGTAAATTGAATGCAACTCTTTTTGAAGTAAAAAGATTGAATAACAAGTAGAAAAAAATTTCACTTAGCCATGCCCAAGAAGAAGCACGTCTGAGCTCAACGAGCAGCAAAAGAGATCTGGAGGATATCAGCGGTGCATGATGGGATACCTCCTTGCCACGAGCCAACCAGAAGACTTTGAGCTAGAGAAGTGCCGAGTCGGAGCCGAACCCAAGTATAAGAATGAAGACGAGATAGGACTACAGCACATCTGCAGTTACAGTCTTCAGACTTTCCACAGACACCTGTGTGTTCCTATGTAGACATTTGCAGATAAAACGCGCGCACACACACACACACACACACACACACACACACACACACACACACACACACACACACACACACACACACACACACACACACACACCTACCTAACACCTATATACATATAGTTTTTCTGGGCTTCTTTAATTTGGATGCTTACATGATTCACTCTCACATATACCTCAAGGCTTAACTTGCTGTCCATCATAAGTCATCGATTATCAGGTTAGCCACTAAAGTGTGGCATGCAGGGGGACTAAAAACATCTTGTAGATGGGTAGTGCATAGCAATGTTCTCACATACTCCATTCCTTTCTTGCATGTTTTCATTTTCAGTGTCAGTGGACATCACCATATAGCACAGAAGCAGCAAATCTTGCAAATGTACTGTCTAAGATAAGACAGCACTCATAAATGCTTAATTCTCTTTTTACTCTTCTGCTTTCCAAGTCAGTGTTACAAAGACCATTATTCAGAACTACATACATGTGCAAAATGAATCAATTACATATTTTCTAAGTGTTTATACCTCAAGAGAAAGAACAAACATGGACGTACTTACCTAGAGGTAAGGCAGAATTCTTGAACACGTTTCCTAGTGCATAACAAGCATTCCACCTCACTTTCATGGTGACATCACTCTGCACTGTGAGAATCAGAGCCTGAAGAGCATCTTCTACACTCTCTCTGAATTGAGGCTTCTCTATGTGATAAGATTGCAGAAAGTGAAGCAAATTTCCCAGTGCTCGAACTGCATTACTCTTAACCTGAAAAATAAGAAATCAGTGCCCAAAAGAGATGGTAAGAAATACAAAAGAATATCACAATACATTTTCTCTTGTCTCCAACCCCCTGACACCCAACTGTCCCATTCATTCCCCTAAGGAGGAGGGGTAAGTGATCTGGGAGTAAAACCATCATCCAAGTGGAGATAAGGATTGTTTTTCTTAAACCTTAACAGCCCAAACGAACTGTCTTTCTATCACCCAGTGTGTGGGGTCAGCAGTGGGATGTTGTAAGGTAACTGCCTCACCTCCATAGTGACAGTTCTCTTTCCAGTCTCTCCCGTATACTTGCCCAGCACTCCATTCTTCTCCAATTTTCAGTATCAGTACCAGCAACATAGGCAATGGAATGCCTCCCCAGTAAGGCTCCTACACTCCCTCTAAAGAGAAGTGAGCAGGCAATAGCCTCGTCACTCCATTCCTCCCCCATGATAGAGACAGCAGGTACCAAAGTCACTAATCAAACTTGAGCTGAATGGATCATATTCAAAGCTTTATCACTAGACAACACAATACCTTCAACTATAAACATTATTCATTTAGTCACATAATAAATGACAAGTAGTACAAGAAGATATCAAAACTTTTATCCACATTTTTCAGTAAGCTACACAATGTTTTCCATGAGTTACTATGAGAGGTAGAAACCTAATAAGTACAGATCCATAATGAAACAAATATATACTGATACTACAGAAAATATAGAACAATGCATGCAAACTAAAACATGAATGGTCCATTTATAACTGCATTTTTGCAAGTCATATAGTTGAGAGCCACACCAAAAGTTCTAATGGAAATATAGGTCAAATAAGTGGGCACTTTTTAAGGTCCTCTTATTCAATTGTCAAAAAACAATGTTCTGTGCAAGAATATATATAAAATATCTCTTTTAGAAACATGGTTATAGGTAAATAACATTTTCCTCTGGCAACAAATTTGGCTTCCAATCCATATTCTGGAAGATACTTTGCTGTCCAGATGAAAGGGCAAAGTATATAAAATTAAAGTTACGTATTCACCATAACTATGCATCTGTGTTGTCAGTTTTTCTGTGTGGAAGATTTTCAATCCATACATATCTAGTTAATCAGTGTATATTAATCAGATCAGACAATGGTAGTAGCCCTGCTTGGATTACTTTCGAATACTTAGTAATTATGTACAATATTTTAATTATATATTTTTTATTATTTTGTTGACTTAAGACGAGTTTAAGTTCGCTACTTCTACTACCATTGTCTGATCTGATTAATATATAGTGATTAACTAGATATATATGGATTGAAAATCTTCCACACACACAAGTTTCTTACACTGTTTTGCTTTTGGACCCACTATACTTGTTTAATGGGTTATTTGAGACTTCGGGGATACCACGGAGATTACTTGTTTTTTTTGTGTTATCAATTTTCATTCTTCCTCAACGTATGGATCTTTGATCCAACTCAGAAAATCTCTTTAGATTCTTGGATCTGACTCTCGAGCTCTTCCCTTTACCCATGATGCCCCTGACTTGCCAGGTTATCTCAGATTGAGTTTGCTGTTGCTAAATATGCCAGAAGGCATAAATATTTATACTAATAATTTATAATTATAACAAGAAACAGCATATAGACAGAGTATGGCCTTAGACTGAAAACAATATTTCCAATCCACCTCATCAGGTCAACCCCAATGGATAAGGATAAGAGAAAGAAGGATGGGGAGTTGAGGAAGAATGAAAACGGATGCATACTAATGGTGAGTACATAACTTTAATATCTGATAATGTCATTTTCATTCACTTTTCAACGTATGGGACAGAGTCCCCCACTATGACAATCTTGGGTGGCCTCATGGAAGGATATTCTGGAGAACTGTGTAGCCAAAGCCAGCCTTGCTCCTGGATATGATGTCCAACTTGTAATAAGCAATAAAAGCATGGGGCGTGGACCAAGTGGCTGCAGCACAAATGTCATCAACTGAAGCTCTGGCCAAAAAAGCACATGATGTAACCATGGATCTAGTCAAATGAGCCTTTGGAGATTTAGACAACAACAAACTTCTTACAGAATATACAAAGGAAATGCAATCTGTTATCCAATTAGCTAAGGTAACTTTAGATACTCGTTTACCCAATTTGTTTTTAGCAAAGGAAACAAACAGTTGATCAGTGTTTTGAAATTCTTTTGTTCTGTGGAGGTAAAAACAAAGTTTTCTATGTACATCTAAAAGATGTAGCATGTATTCTCAACTATTGTCAATTTTGGAAAGAAGACTGGTAATTTGATTACTTGATTCATGTTTGACTCAGAAATTACTTTTGGCAGGAAGGAATGGTTTGCACATAATGTCACTATCTTTGTGAAAAAAAAAACAAATAAGGAGGTTTTGAAGAGAGTGCTTGGAGTTCAAATACTCACCTTGCTGATGTAATGGCAACAAGAAATATTGTTTTCCAAGACAAAAATGTCAGGTCTGACTTAGCCGAATGTTCAAAGGGAGATTGAGTTAAAGTTTGTAACAAAACAGTAAGATCCTAGGATGGAGTAGGGTCTTTTATTAGAGGTCTAAGCAAAGAGCACCCTTCAGAAAAAACACACATTTTAGAAGAAGCTAGGAGGAAGGCATTATGTCCTATGCGGTAATCAGAGATGGCTGCAACCTGGAATTTAACAGGGGGAATTAGGGGAAAGAACCTGCTGCACTTGTTGTTGAGGGGAGAAGCAAAATTGACCTCAGCGATGAAAAATCACTTCTATCACTACAGGATTGGGAGACCATTCGTGCGGAATCAGGATGGATTTGCTGGGCTTGTCAGCTAAGATGCTGGATTTCCCCGGATGTGCATTGCTACAAAAAAGCAGCTGGAAGAGATTGCCCACTGCCAGACTCTCATTACTTCTCAGCAAAGGGGTAAATTCTTGTTCACCCCCCATTTACTGATGTACCAAACCATTGACATATTGTCTGTCTGAATTGCAATCATACCAAGATGAAGAGAGTTATGAAAGGCCTGCAACACTAATAGGACCACTCTCCTATCTAAGACACTAATATGCAAATTGGTCTCTTCTGGGGACCATGTAAACAGAACAGTCCATCCCAAGAAATCCCCTACCCCATTTGTGAAGCACCCATGGTCAGTGTGGCCTTTGGGGGAGGAAAGTTAAATTGGCATCCCTGACAAAGCTAGTTGGACTGGATCAATCAAAGTAGAGAATCCTTGCAGACTGATGAAATCTTTACAGAATACTTTAACGGATGTTGAAGCATCAACCATTGTACTGACAGGATCCACTGGAGAATCCAGATGTGAAAGCGAGCCATGGGTAATAGGGTGATCGCTGCAGCCATCAAACATAAGGGCTTGAAGAACTAGTCCCACAGAAACATAGAAATGGTAGACTCTGACTTGCAATCTTAGGGAATGAAGTTTGCCTTCTGAGGTAAAAATGAAAACTGTATGACTGTGCCCAGGTGAGCTTCTATTAACTCCAAAACTTGAACTGGTTGAGGTTGGAACTTGGAAAGATTTACTGTGATCCCTAGGAATGAATGCAACTGCAGTAAGTAATCCCTGCTCTTCTCTAAGAGTTTCTTCTGTGATGTGGAGAGGAGCCAGTAATCTAAATAATGAATCTGTGCAGTCTGAGATGAGCTGCCACCATTGACATGCATTTGGTGAGCACCATGGGGGCTGTGGTGAGACCAAAGGGCAGGACTCTAAACTGGTAATAACTGGCTCCCAGCTAAAAACGCAGATATATTTGAGAGCACCTGTGTATTTTAATGTGATAGTATGTATCTTGAAGATCTATAGAACACATCCAGCTGTCCTTCTCTAGATGAGGCAGAATGGACTGAACCATGACCATCCAGAAAATGGAGCTCTTCACAAATTAACTTAGATGACTGAGATCTGAGAGAAAAAGCCTTTTGGATGACTCTCTTTTCTATCAGCTTTTGAATTTTTAAGGCTGCTAATGCATCTGACTGGGTAGAACACTGGGGCGACATCTCTTTTGTGAGGGGTTTTGTGAAAAGGGAATGAAGTATCCTCTGGATATTATCCTTCGTGTCCAAGAATCTCTTGTGATGGTTGTCTGGGCGTTTGGGTGCAAGGAAAGGCACCTCTAACTGCCCCTCAGAGAAGAACAGTTAAGAAGCCTTTTAGGAGCACTGTAAGGGCCTGTCCATGAAAGAATCTTGAGACTACTGGTTCTGTGGAGCCCCCTGTTAATATGCCCCTCTCTGCCACTGCAAGAAAACTCCCCACATCCTGAAAAGGTCCTTGGGTTTTTCAGAACCACATCTTCACACCTCCACACTGATTCCTAGAGAAAGGTCTGACGGATAGAGAAACAGATTCCAACAGCAGACAAGGTCTTTCTATACTGCTCACGGCGGGAAAGTGTGTCATTTACTGTGGGCCCAAACAGATCCATCAAAAGGAGTACTGATGACAGAGGATTTAAAGAGCTCTGCAAAATCACGCAATCTGATCTAGGCATGTCTCATTACGGCTATGCCTGAACCAGCAGCCCATAAGGAACCTTCAGAAGCATGAGATATTAACCTCATGGACGTGCTGGATATAGACTGTAGGGTGGCCAGTTGTGAGAAGTAAGTTTTCTCTTCCTCTGTCAAAATGGACCCTGTGAGGGACTTGGAGAGTTCTTTGATCAAGTCCCTCTGTAATCTAGTAAAATGTGCCAGACAGTTAAGCGACCTTAAGGCAAAGGTCACCGAAGCATAAATGCACTTTCCATATCTGTCCAACACCTTAGATTCTCTGTTAGGAGGGTGGACAAAGGAACTCTGGCTACTTCCTTTTTGGTGGCTGCCGCCACAACCATAGCATCTACAGGGATTCCCTTACTCCAATACTGCCTATCTTTGGGGCTCCAAGAATTTTGTTTGGTCGCTGGGGGATAGGCTCCATGGTATCTGATTCTTTCCACACCTGCAGGGAGAGAAGGTCTATATGGTCATCTGCCAGGGGGTAACCAAAGATGTAGATGGCCAGATATGAAGTCTTCCAGAAACACCATTTCCTCTTGGGAAGTGCTTTGGAAGGCCCAACCAACTTTTTGGCACAGGATCTCTAAAATGTCTCCAAAGGAGACAGTGGGGAACTTGGGGACCCTTCCCCCTCATCAAAATCAGTGTTCTCAGTTAAAAGATTCCTGAGAGGAATCTGAGTGCCTCTTCTTGCATGTTCTCTTCTGGTGGACCTCTTCAGTGGGGTGTTCTGGAGAGGTACTGGAAGAGATGGTGAGTTCTAGAACAGGAACTGTCTGGAAGCTCTTACAGGCTGGCTGTTCCTGTGGAGAAGGGTGACAAGACCTAGAGGTCAAATTTGTTGGAGGAAACAGGTATACTATCCGAGGAAATGAGAGTAGAGGATTCCCTGGGATGGGAGAAAACTCTCTCAAGTACCTCAAAGGCAGAGTGCCTAGGAGAACTAAAAAACAACCTCGGCAGAGCTGAAGCTCTAGGCTCAGCCGGATCTCCACCCCTCCTGGATCTCCTCTCCTAGGAAGAAGTCAGATCCAAACTGTCCAGCGACAAGGCACTGAGGGAAAGTGATGGCTCCAACAGCCTTCGAGTCGAAGTTAATGCAGTGGATCCAACACAAAGTCTTCGGCTCCGAGACTCATCCAGTTTCACAAGGGAAAGACACCATATGGATCAGGGACAAAGTCAAATCCAGAGAAGATGGTGGTATCTTTGGATCTGACACTTCAACTCTTGGCACTCTCAGATCTGATAGCTCTGAAACTATGGGCAGGATCACAGAAGAAGTTACTATGGTGTGTGAAGGTGGTTGAAGGCTCATGGATCTGATGGGACAGACAGCTGACAACACTTCCATCTGGATTTCTGCTCTAAGAAATTTCCTCATCATCCTGTCCACATATGCCTCGAAAAAACCTGAGTGAGGATGTTGTGGAAGGAGAGCGAGACACCAGTTCCAGAAAAAATCTAGGGCTTCAAATATATATATCATATATATGGTACCCAATCTTTCCTAAGCCCACCAGGAAGGGCTTAATTATGTTAAATACTTTCTACACAAGTTCATGAAGTTTCCTAAAGCCAGAATTGACACCTTACACTCTCTCAAGACTTTGGTTTTAGACAATAATTTCTTTCATTTTAATAATAACATCTTCAAACAAGTTAGAGGAGTTGCCATGGGCACTAAAATGGCCCCAGCTTTTGCAAATGTAGTACTGAGTGAATGGGAATTAGATACCCTTGTACACCTCCCTGGTTTTGAACTTACAGAACATTATTGCCATTTTACTGATGACATATTTTTTGCTTGGAAGGGCTCTGACAAGCAGCTTGAGTTATTCATTAATTCCTTGTCTGAGAGTATTGGATTCCTTCAATTTGTTTTAGCAGGGAAGGGTCCCATTGTGTCTTTTTTAAATACCACCTTATCTAGCGAAAAAACTTCTGGTGTCCTCTCTTCCAAAATTTTTAGGAAGAAAACGTATAGAAATAGCTATTTGGACTACCACAGTCAACACTCTTGGTTCATGAAGAGCAACGTAGCAAAAGGACAGTTTGTTAGATTATCCAGATTAATAAGTGATGATACTATTTCTGAAATTGAATGTGATATTTTATCTTTGCTCTTCATGCAGAAAAATTATCCTTTTCATTTGGTTAACAGTATCAGGAATGATATTGGATGTAACAAGCACAGTAGATTTAAACCTATTTTAAGATATGGTTTTGTACCTAACAGAAAAAGTTCTACTGATGACGACGACAGTTGGTCATCTAGTTTTGCTTTGCCTATTAGCAGGAATATGCAAAACATCAGGAGTATACTGACTAATAATTGGAGAATTCTGCCTAGTGACAATTCTATTAGAGATATTATGGGGCCTGCTCCCAAGTTTTCTTTCAAAAAGACCAAAACATTCAAATCTATGTTTGAAGGTAAAGACAAACCTTTTTTACTGTCTCAACACATTAATGTCAATGATTCCAAAGGAATGTTCACTTGCGGCAAATGTGTGGCTTGTAATTTTAGTTTCACAGGTGACAAGTACTGTTTCACACATTGTAATGTGCCAGTATTGTTTAAGAAAGCTTATAACTGTAACAGCACCATGGTATTATACGCAGCTATTTGCACATCCTGCTCATGTTTTTACATAGGAAAGACTACTAGCAAATTAAGTGACAGGACAAAAGAACACAATGCTGCTATTCGATCTAAAGATTCTTCTAATGCCCTGGACAAACACAGCTCGTCTTGTAATAATTTATCCATGTGCAAATTTCTAGTGTTAGAACAGGTAGATAACTTTATTGAAGATGCAGATGGTCTTTTGCAAGTTCTTGAGTTGAAATGGCAACTTCATTTAGAAGCAGACTACCATCCTGGTTTAAATGAATCCTTGAGTCTAAAATGTGTGTTAAAACGGAAGCAGTAATTTCTCTCATGTTTTATTAATATTTAGTGTTACTCACACAGGTTTTGATTTGGTACATCATTTCATTATGTAAATATTTAGTGTTCCTCACACAGGTTTTGATTTGGTACATCATTTAATTATGTACATATTTGGTGTTCCTCACACAGGTTTTGATTTGGTACAACATTTGTTTATGTACACTTTGTTTACAGTTTCCCATTGGTTATTATCTAAGCTTATAACTGGAAAGCTTAATTAATTAATTCTGAAGAAGTTCCTACACAATAAAGGACGAAAGCTCGATCTACTTTGAGGGTTATTGTTTTCATTTTTTCAGTAAGTATACATATATATATATATATATATATATATATATACATACATACATATATATATATATATATATATATATACATACATATATATATATAAACAAATATATATATATATTTTTAAAATAAAAAAATA
>NC_056747.1:870428931-870496431 GCF_019279795.1 Protopterus annectens
ATGTAAATTTTTCTAAAGTTAAAAATATCAGCAATTTGGTTGTGAGAATTATGAGTCAAGTTAGGGGGGGGGGGTAGGTGTTTTGGTTTGTCCAGGATGGAGTCATTTATTTAATCCTGACCAGAATTTTTGTGGGTTTAGATATTGGGTTTGTTGGAATTTAAGGTAATACATTTTTAACGAGGAATATTGATTTTTTAGGCATTCCTGAGCTGTCTAAAGTTTAAATTATCAATAGGGTCTTTGGTACTTCTCCATATAGTCCAGATTTTATTTCTCAGTCTCATTTTTTGCCTTGTCTCATTTGAGAGCCAGGAAGCAGGTTTGTTCCTAATTTTAATAGTACAAGAGGGGGCATGGTGCTCAAGGATTTTTAGGAATGTATTGTTAAAAAAAGAGACTGCTTCATTGAGAGGTAGATATTTTAGGGGTGACCAATTGCAGGCTTTTAACTCTGCTTGAAAGTTACCTAGGTTCAGGTTCTTTTTATTCCAGGTGGTTCTAAAGTTTAGTTGAGTGGGAATGGTGATCTTTTGCCTAGTTATAAAGGTAAGAGAGTGGTCACTAATATCATCAGGGAGTATTCCTATTTTGTAAGATTGGGGGTTATTGTTGAATAGTATCCAGTCTAAGGTAGTTTGTTTGTTGCTGGGTTTATGGGTTCCGGTAGGGTCGGTGATAGTTTGATAGAAGCCATTGAGATTAATGTGAGATGTAGGTTTGTCAGAAATACAACAGTTCCAGTCAATATTAAAGTCTCCAAGGAGAATGGTTTCTTGTGGGAATGATGTGGAAAGCCAGTTAAGGATATTTTCAAAAGTACTTATGTTGTTGCCTGGGGGGGGGGTGTAAGAGCAAATGATGTACATAGATTTATTAGCATTAATTTGGAGCTTAGATATTAAGATTTCAGCATTGCTAGGTGAGGGAGGTTGAGTGTTTAGTGAGGTTACCTGTAGTTCAGATTTAAACAATATCGCTACCCCCACCCTTTTTGTTAGGATGGTCAATTCTAAGGATGTTATAACCTGCAGGGATAATATCATTGTCTTTAGTAATTGGTTTGAGCCAGGTTTCTGTGAGACATAGGATGGCAAAGAATGTAAGTCTAGTAGGGCGTGAAGTTGGGAAATTTTGTTATTTAAACTACGAATATTGAGATGGGCAATGAGAAGAGAGTTCAAGGAAGAAGATGGGGTATGGGAAATAGAGGTGAAGGAAGAATGGGAGTCAGGGAAGGTGTTGCCAAGGCCCTGGGTTTGAGTGAATGTCGCTGTGTGGTAGTAGGTACTGACGATTGTGTGGAAGTTTTGCTAGTTTACATAAAATAGGGTCAATTTTTCTGGTTTGGAAATACTTAATATGGTTTAATCTGTGAAACTGTGGGAGAAGGTAGGCTGATAAGGATGTAATGTTACTGTGGGTTTGTGAGGCTGACAGAAAGGGGAAGTTTGTTTAAAGGAGTGTTGAAATTGAAAGGAGGTTAGGAATTCATAGCCTGTGAGGCTATGAGATAGTAGTAGAGTGGAAAGAATTATGGGCAAGAGGAGGAAATTAGAGAGTTTTAGTAAGCCAGGGGTTGACATAATGAGAATGTGGGAATGTAAGTAATGAGAAAATAAGGGGTTATAAAATGGCTAATATGAGATGGGTTTATTTAATGAGGAAAGTATAGATAGTGGAAGGTGTGAGTAAATTAGTAACAGATGGTTGCGTATGTAATGAGATATGTCGAGCTATTGGTTGATGTGGGGTGGGGGTGTGGCTTCTAGCAGTATAAGGATAGGTGCCCTGGGGGTGGGAATTGGAGGTAGGGTAGGGGAGCGGAATGAGCCCGCAGGGTGAATGGAGCGGGCAAGAGCAGTAAGGTAAGTTCAGCCAAAAGACAATCAGCTGTCTTTCGTGTTTGACGTAATACTGAAGTAACTAAAGTGAAAATATCCATCCACTGAGCTCCTCTTTGATTGGTCCTGAAAAGCCCCCCCCCCTCTGTGATTAACAGTTCTTCAGTCTACTATTATGGAAGTAACTAAAGTTATTACTAACTGTTATTAGTAGACGTTTTCAGTGTACATGAGGCGATTGCTACACTGCCTCAAGAGACCCAAGTCAACAAGGTTGGCAGGAGAAACAAGGCTAGCCCAACTGTCCATAATACTAGACCGAAGAATTGTTCACCACAAAGGGGGGGCTTTTCAGGACCAATCAAGGAGAAGCTCAGTGGGAGGATATTTCTGCCGGGGGGGTTGTTGGTGGTTTACTAGATTACAGCTCATTGGCAGTATTTCTTTTACCGGAAAAAGAACAAAGGATGAGGGCTACACTAATGTGCTACAGCTGTATCTAAGTGAGAAATTGATGAATTTATCTGTCTGGCTATGGCACACAATTGCGCTGCAGTGCATGATGCTGTGCAACTCGGAAAAAAGCAGAAACTTTCTCAAACGCAGGACTTCAATACTAGAAGCTAAAAACTTAAAAGAAAATTAAAAAGGTTCAAAAAGACCAGTGAGGATGCTTACCCCAAGCCCTAGGACAACAATCCTTAAACAGGCAGGTTCCAATCAGCACACATCTCTCACGCCTTCCAATCAAAGATAGCCTGGAGAATCTGCACAGAACAAACAGTCACTACAAACAGACCTAGATGCAGCAAACCTGTATCTGCACTATGCTACAGCTACTAGCTACCCTAGTTTTTATGGGAAACACTAGAGAATGTTTAACACAGCAGAACAATAGCAGTGAGACATGAAAAATAAAATGTTTTAGACAGCAAAAAACAAGGAGACTCTAAAGAATGCTTTAAATAGCTAGCAAATCAGTTATATTAACACTGCTTGGTGGGAAAACCAGAACTAGCCGAAAAGGTTACTTTGCAACAGTGAAAAGTACCACCAAATACTTAAAACAGTGAAAATAGCAAAAAGAACTTAGCAGGCTTTGTACCTTTTGCTGAGGAAGAAAAGCCTGAGTAGGAATGAGATGAAATTTTGATAGGAAGTAGAGGGATGGAGGGAGAGAATGGCAGGACAGGAAGATAGCCATAGAGTTTTCTTCCAAAGGGAGGGCCTCCCTGAATGGGAATCCTTCTGTGGTCTGTCAGAAAATCTTTTCTTAGGTGCTTTCCTACATTTTTAGAGGGCCTAGGCTCCCTCATTACAAAGGAAGTGGATTTAGCCAGATAGCTCCTATGGTATCTAGGGACTGCAGAGAGGAGAATCTGTCTGCAGTCTTTCATGGCCTTGCCTTGTTCTTGCAGAGTTTGACTGGCAGCTTGTGGTCCAAACTTATTTGTTTTTGGTAATTAAGAATTCTGAATGCTAAAGTGGAGAAGGTGTAGACTTACTCCACCTACCCATGGGTCTGCTGCCCTTGTCGAATGGGAGGGCATTAGCAGTGGGAAGTGGGCTGGATGGCTTATCAGAGGAGAGAGACACTACTACAGGGTCAGCCACAGGACTTTTATACAGGTATTTAAGTTCATCAGGGAGCTTATTAAACCTGTCTGGTCTTTTGGGTGCATGTGGCTGAGAGTCAGGTGTTAAAGAAGAAGAATGAAAGGCATCCAGGGAGGCCTCGAGGACTGGAGTGGACTGGTGAAGGAGCAGAGTACCCATCTCCAGAAGGCTGTAGCGTCTTTTTTGTACCTCAGAAATTTGCCTTGACTGCCATTCAAAGTGTGTTATGATGCCCTGGATAGTTTTCCAAAGAAAGCCTCTTCCAAAGGACAGTTAGAAAAAAGGGAATCCTCTTTGTCAGAGAAGATCTGTTTAGGAGAGTGGAGTTGTGAGTAGTAATCCACAGAATGATCGGAATCTCGTTCCGGATTCTCTTCAGAGAAGGAGGAATCCAAGGATTGTGTCTGTGGTGTTCCTTGAGTTAGTTGGGTCACAAAAGAAGAAAGCTTCAGGGCCATGATAACTTTAAATAAGCCCTGAGAGAAGTCCATCCATTATTTTTCTCTGGAAGGTGTAGGAGAAGGCAAAAGCTTGTTTTTTTGTTTTTTCTATTTAGGATTGATGTCTACCTGTATGAGCCTTGTAGCTTCAGAACATTGTTTCATTTCAATAACCATACCAGGAACTTCTTCCCATACAGGGATCTGAGAGATTCCATACGGACCCTCTTGAGATAATAAGAAGCTGTTTGTCTGAGGTATCCACAGTCTGCAAGGATTCAGAGGCCATACCAGCTTCCAACAGAGTCTCAGTAGTTGGTACCTGAGGGGTAATCTGATGTACAGCAAGTTTTCCTACCTCAGTGGTATGTTTGACTCAGAGATGTTGGACTGCGAATCATCTTGGGGTCTCCTTGGTTTCTTCTTAGGGAGAAGGGTGATGCTGGAAGCCAGAGAGTCTGCCATCTTAGACTGAGCTAGGCTTTTCACATGCTGAGTTTCAAGAAAGGAAAGTCTTGATCAGAGAGTCTTGGGTACACACGACTAACAAATGGAGCAGGATTTGTGGCGATGTTCTAGGCTTAGGGAAAAAAAAGGCACTTGGTGTGCAAGTCCCTCTACAGAGTCTGCCTACCACACTCATACACATTCCTTCTAGGTGACATCTAACAAATTTAGAACACAGTCTAAGAAACAAAAAAAGAAGATTTCTCAATGGGACACTTATCTGATAGCAGTTAGTGAAGCAACAGTACCAACAACCAAATGTGAATCAGTCCAATGCACGGCCTGCATTCAGGCTGGTGATGAGACAGTTGGAGGATCCTGTGCATCCATCTGTCCTTATACCCTGAAACAAACAAGCTGATTTCATATGTTGGACTTATACCCTCAGTAAGGTAAAACTTTGGTACCCCAGCTGGACGTCAGCAATGAAAACCCATCTGTTATGAATACTGCAACAGTGATTTCAGTTAGGACATCGTTAGTAACCTTTACTGAAATAACTGTTACCTACTTTGTGATTAGCTTTTTTGATTATCCAAAGCTTATTTCTACATCTAAGAAAAACAGTCCAAAGCAGTAGTGGTCCCAATACAGATCCTTGAGGAACACCACTGGTATCCCAAATGGGGTGGACAGGTAACTTCCCTCCTTAGATTAACTTGTTTTGTTTATTCACTGCACTACACATGGAATGGCATTTAATTGTTTTAATTTAATTACTAATGTATGTGGAACACTACTGAATAATTTAGCAAGTTCAAGACAAGCAGCATGCAGTTTTAGCCCTTTGTCAAGTTCTGCTATTTTTACCTCTCTAAAGAATGCCACAAGATTCAAAAGGCAAGCTTTCCCATTAAGAAACCCATGCTGATCCACATCTAACAGAAGTGTGCCTCTACCATTTTGGATAAGCTCAGTTATGACTCTTTCCATGATTTTACATAAAATAATGTTCTGGCTTATGGGTATAAAATTGTTTGGGTCTCATGTGATCCCCCCATTGTAAACTGGTGCCACTACAGGCTGTCACCATAGGTTAGGGATGCATCCATATGTTTTCTTTGATTCTGTACAGAAAATCACCATCAACAAGTATGCTGTCTAGTCCCATGGAATATGGGTTTTCATGTTTTATCTGAGGGAGAAGTCATCAAGTCTGTAATTACATAAAGGATGTTGTCTTTCCTCGTCTCTAAAGCACTTGAAGCATGTATCTGCTTACTGTGAAGTTCAAAAAAAAATTTCTGCAAGTACATTCTCAGTGTTCTATGGCTGGGTGATTATATCACTGTTTATCAATAATATATTAAGTTCACAAACCCTTAAAAGTAGGGAGGTTAATAATCTGGTTCAAAAACAGTTTGTTAACCACCTCAGGCATGAATGATTAGCTAGTTCCAAAAGTAACTCTCTTTAAGAAAAATAAAAAGGGAATTGAGGCCGTAAGTGCTTGCACTTTATTAACCCTTTTGGCAGGAGTAGGAGCCCCCACAGCAGGACTGTCTTCCAAGGACAAGACTTGAGGACAACAGAGGCTCAAAAGAAGCAAGGATTAATTTTTCTAAAAGATACTTCAGGTCCCAAACAGTGGGAACAGATTTCCTAGGTGGTCTGAGATGAAGGACACCCTTTAAAAACTGTTATACCTCAAAAGAAGAAGACAATGGTGGATCAAAAGGAAGGGAGCCAGAAATGGATGGCAAATGAGATTTAAAAAAAGGGTATGCCAGGCCTGAATTAAGCAGCTCACTTACATAAGAAAGAACATCGGGTACACCAGTTAGCTAACGGTCCTGATCTTTTTCCCTGACACTAAGCAGAAAATCTCTTCCATTTGGAAACATCAGATTTTCTAGCCTCCTGTAAGACTGGTAAAACATCCACAGGAAAAAGGGTGACTAAGGGAATGTGTGATGTTTGCCCCACATCAGATGGAATCGAAGTAGGAAACAGAGATGTCAGGGCCAAAAGGGAGACACCAGCAAGATTTCTGGTTTGTCCTTCTTGCTTTTTAAACAGCTTTATTGCATTATCACTTGTGAAAATAGGCAAACTTACATTTATATAAAAGTAATCAAACCATATTAACAAGTCCATATTTACAAACATTATACATCACATATATTGTTCTATACAATACAATCAAACCAACATTACATAAAATTTCACTTCCTGCATTCCCTTAAACCTCATTCCTCCTCCAAAATATTTTTCTGAATGCATTGTTCCCACAATTTCTATTTTTCTATGTAAATTACTCCTACTTTTTTTAAAGATCACACTTCCTGTTCCTTTATCTCTGTTAAAATATTCACTACTTCAAGTATGGTTGGTTTAGACTTTGATTTCTATTTTCTAGTAATTGCTTTTTTGGCAGACACCAGAATTAAATTTAACAAGGCCTTACTGTGTTTAGGCAATTCAGATCCTGTGTCCCAGCTCCAAAAAGTCATTTCCTTAGTTATACTCCCTGTATTCCTGACAGAGTACTCTGTAGGGAATTTTTAAAGTCTGCCAACATTACAATGTGAGAACATATGCTTTCTTCCCCATTATATCTCCAATAGTTGCCACTTACCTGATGAAAAATTCTTCAGTCTGCTTGGTGTATAAAACTACCTATGCAAACACTTCCAGGCAAAACTCCTAAATCTTCTTGATTTTGTTACATATTTAGGAGCCATACATATATCCGCCCATTGTTTCTTTCTGAATTGCTTATCTAATCTCTCTTTCCAATATTTTCTGATTGATTCCTGTAGTTATCGCCTTACTAATTATTCCTTTTTTGCTTCTGTTCTACATTCAACTAAAACCTCAACCAGTGCAGGACTTCCAGTTAGGATTCCTCAACCAGTGCAGGACTTCCAGTTAGGATTTCTCTATCACTTTCTCTTTGCCTATACTCGGATATCAATCCCTGATAGGGAAGGCAATCTCAAGCCTGCAGTCCAAATTTCTTCCTGGTCTCTTCCCACTCTATTACCTTTCCCTGTCTAATGTTTTGTTCCCAATACCTTGGTTCCTTTGCCAGCTTCTGCCAGTAAATTCTAGCCCCTCTTGCCTATTCTCTGTACCCCTAATTTCAGTTATCCCTACTGGAACTGTCTCAATTCTCCATTCTAATGTTGGCTTAGTTCTTAATATACTTTCTGCCACTTTATAAAAATAATATTCTGTATGATAACTGTTATTCTCTTTAAGGATCTACATCCAAAGTCCCACTCTTTCCTTATTTTTTGAATTACTGCCCTGCTTTCATCATCCCTTTCCACTTTGAATTGTAGCTTTCTACTTTTTTATGTGTAACAGCCTTAACTGTGTAGCTCTAAAACATCCCTTCAAATCAGGTAACCCTAAATCCCCTTGTTCTATTGGAAGGATAAACTTATCTTGACTCTTGCCCTCCTCCCCTCCCAGATGAAATCCTTCAACTCTATCAATTACTATTCACATCTTCTCCTCTGGTTGATAAAAATATACCTACCTTAAGTATAAAACTAAAGGGACTAACATTTTTACTGCTTGTATCTTGTTACCCATATCCACAGGCAAGATCTTCCAGTTTCTCAGTCTTTGTGTTATCTTCTGTTTAGCCTCATCCCACATATCCTTAGCTGCCATAACAGAATCATTTTAACCAACACTCCTAAATACTTCATTTTATCATGTTCCCAAAACTCTGCATATTGCTGAACCAATTCTTGTGTGGGTGCATAATTTACAGCTATAGCCTTTGTTTTATCTTTATTAACTTTACATCCCAAAAGAAACCTGGAACTGTTCTATCAGGTGCAAAATAATATCATCTGCAAATAAAGCCAACTTTTCTTTAATACCATACCAATAATATCCTTGAATTTCTCAGTCCCTTATTTTCTTTACCAATGGTTCAAAATATAATGCAAACAACAAAGGGGAAAGAGGACACCCTTGCCTGGTTCCTCTGTTCAGACACAACTTATAAGAGAGGAACCCTCCTACTTTAATTTTTGCCTCTAATCCCTCATATATCCTCCTAAATAACCTTATTATTCTTTCATGAAATACAAATGCTTCCATTGCTCTAATCATAAAATCCTAGCTTACTCTGCTGAATGCATTCTGCACATCCAGACCCACCAACAGTGCTATTTTCATATGTTCTGCTTCCCTCCGGATCATCATTGTTCTATTAATTTTGTCAAATGTTTGCCTCCCTTCCACAAAACCACACTGATTCATATCTATCAATTTTGGCAACAACTCTGCCATTCTGTTTGCTATTATAGACACAAACACTTTATAATTATGGTTTAAAATTGCAATGGGCCTATATAAAGCTGGATTTTACTGTCTTTAGGTATTACAACTACCACAGTTTTCTTTCCAGAATGTCATTGCTTCCTCTGTTTTCAAAATACCGTTAAACAAATCCTTCCAGATCTTTAACACTTTCTTCCCTCCTAGATTCCAAACTTCCAGAAGAATACCATCTATTCCTGGAGACATGCCTGCAAACTGGTTAAACGTCACCAATTTTATCCCATCCCCTCCTATCTTAACTGTTGCGCCTCAACAACCTCTAACCTTGCAATATTTAAGTCTATTTTTATTTGTGCTTTTTCTTGATTTTCTCACTTCTCTGCTTTATACAAATTTTCATAACATTTCTGAAATATCTAATACCTCTACAAGATCTCTGGTTAATTTTCTTGTTATAGTTTCCCTAAGTTTGGGAACAACCCTTTCTTCTTTCTGTTGCCTAAGTCATTGTGCCAACAATTTTTGTGCTTAGGGGATATCAAAAAAACAGTTGCTTAAAAGCAATCTTTCTAAACCTATGCATATTATCCTTGTACTCCCTTGTATTCTCTTTAGCCCTCTACAGCTGTGCCTTTTCTTGTTCTTTGAGATTCCCCTTATTCTGTAAGACCTTTGTCAACCCCTATAAATACATCTTGTTACTTCATAACAGTCTCTTTCTATTATTTCTACCCTATTTTTAAACTCCACTTTTTTATCCCATTCACTAGTTATAATTTCTAGAGAACTTTCCATTTTCCCTAATAACTCCACATTAATTTCCACTACCCGTTCATAGGTAGGTACTAGGCTATCTGCCCGAAGGCATTTATAAGTCTAGCCAGAATGTGTTGGCTTTCGCCACCCCCTAGATTATTTCCCTGTGCTTCTGTCTAGCACAGCCACTGAAGTGATCCCCAGGGTAAACTTTCTGTTTCCCATCCACTTGTCAAGTTCTTCTCCTTTTAACAGGTAGTGTCTCATTTTTACTTAACTACCATGCATTTTTGTCTTGGCGATTACTGGCACATTATATGAAATAGTTATAGGATGTGTGTCAAAGTTCTCAATTAAATGCACATGCTCCAATGAAATATTTCTATTTAATCTAGCCCAGTTATTGTACCCTGGTTGAATAAAATATACATTTTCTCCTAGTTCCAACTACTGAATTCACTTCTTCCATACCAAATATTTTCATAAATTTCTTCAGAAATCTAACCTCTTTTGTTCTATTTTTCTCTTATAGGTCCCCAGATAATTCTCATTGTTGCAAATAAAATTTCAGTCCCCACCTATACAGCAGCTTGAGTCTCACACATGCCAATTGACATTCCCAGATTGCTAGAATAAATTTGCCTTTTGTCTAGTAAACAATGAATAATCATTTCCACGAACAAGCTACTGACTAATTTTTAATACCTTGCCCTACTGCCGCAAACCATTCTCCCAAAGTTTTTAAGTTCTATATTAGCAATCTTTGGTGGAATATAAACATATGCCACAGTAATCCTCATCCTTTGCCAGTAGCCTCTTACTACCACAAGTCTACCATTATCATCTTTTTTTCCTCTTCTATCACTACTGGAGTTTCTCTAGCAATTAACATAAGTATGTCTCTTTTCTTTTGTTGTGGATATTCTGCTGAATAGCCATCCTGAAATCCTTCTTTATCAAATTCACATGCTCAGTTACTTCCAAATGTGTTTCTTATAATATTACTATCCTCCCTCTGCATTTCTTAATGCAATTAAATATTCTTTCCTTTTTGTCTATACCTGTGAGATGATTCACATTCCATAATAATATGGAATGTGTCACCATTATGATGAGAAGTCATTATTCGCACCTATTATATATGGCCATCTTCTTAAATGTCTATCTTTTGTGACACAATGACCCACTTTATAAATTTTTTTATCGTCAAGATTGGAACCTATGTCACATTTTACAAGACTTTTTGTTTTAATGAAATCCTCGAGCAAATAAAAAACACACCCCTATAACACGTTAACATAATACAAACATACAAAACTGTACATCTTCAAATATTGAAGATTAATTCTAATATGTACAACTGTCCTAAACAGCTAGAAACACAATCCCTATTAACATAAAATTGAGGTTATCCATGCTAAAATGTATGTTATTCTTGTCCTACTTACAATAATTGGTGTTTGTTCCATTTTATTTTTATTCCCCTGTCAGATGTGAACTTGCGTACTTTCAGAAACCTTAACTTTCAGCCTTGAAGAAACCAATGCTCTGGATTTTTATTGCCCTATTATCAGCTTGTCTCCAAGGAAACTTAAGAGGAAAAAATGTAATCCTTGGCTGTAAGCTTCTAAAGGCAAGCTGAAACATTTATTGCTACAGGAAAAGTTTTCATTATAGTTTTGTGTGTTTTATTTGATTAAGCCAAGACTCTTAATCCATACATTCATCTCCACAAAACTAAGAGAAAACACATCAGCTCTACATAAATTATGATCTGTATACTTTTGCACCCAATCCCCACCTCACCAACCCAAGATTACAGCCTATTAACTTAACTATGAATTTGTCCAGCCTTTTTTCTCTTTTTGCATTGTAGTGCCTACATTTCTTAATACTAAAAAAGAAGGAAAGAGAGAAAAAAGGCATCTGTTTACTTTAATATCTTTAGCACATACAAGAACAAAAAATGCTTTACTAAACATGCAATTTATATCATGAAAAGTTTTGCAGAAATAGTGTTAACAAAATTTGCTCTACTTATGGCTACCCTTTTCCTTCCTCTTCCCCTCCCCTGAGTGTCCTTCCAAATAATTAATGACATGAAGTGAGGCAAATGCCTTTCAGTTCCCCACAAGTTTAACAAAGTCAGCAAAAGTTCACTCTTTCCACTTTTTCTTATACAGCTGTATTTCACAAATGCAATTGATACTTTGCAGTCTCATATTTACTCACTAATTTTGGTGTTGCTGGTCTTCTTCCTGTTCATCTCCATCTCCCAAGCTCCAGATTCCAGTTCAGTTCCAAGGTACTCCTGATTCTTCTTGTCAATTTCTATGCTTTTCTCTCTCTCTCAAGCATTTTCCTTTGGAACAGTGGAAAATGTTTCACTGGCAAAGTCTCTCCATGAGCTTTGTTATCAGAAGAATGAGAAGCAGAGTTCCCTTTTGCTTGATGGCTCACTTTTTATTTTCCAAATAATATGTTTAACAATACACTCATCAATAAATGATGGCTCACTTTTTGTTGGACAAACTTTTGAATTTCTTCTTTAGCCTGTTCTGCTTTTAAAAAAAAAAAACGACTTTGATAGTCTAGGAAAAAATATTCTGAAGACAGCTAGATACAGCAGCTTGAGTCTCACACGTGCCAGTTGACATTCCCAGATTGCTAGAATAAATTTGCCTTTTGTCTAGTAAACAATGAATAATCATTTCCACGAACAAGCTACTGACTAATTTTTAATACCTTGCCCTACTGCCACAGTTCTGTCAGGATCAACTCTTTCTGCTGGTAGGTTTGCATCTTTACTAACACAGGTCTTGGTGGCTTTCTCCTGACTAGATTTGGAGCATACACACACAGTAGTGTGCTCTTTCACCTGACAGTTTCTGCTGTGGAAAACCACTCCAATTGCTTACTTGTGCCTACATAAAATTAATACAGTTTGTTCCTTCTAGTTTCTTTGGTACAGCAGAAAATCTCAAGATTTTCCCCATGTGCTATGTCCTCTAATCCTACCAATTTTTGAAACATTTTGTTTTGAACAGTCTCATACTCAACTGACCTTTTTTTCATTTCGAACTTTGACTTTTGCAGTTTTACCAGCTAGCTCATCTGACTATTTGTTTAAAACGTCTTCCATTTTTTTCTAGCCTTTTGTTACTGGAGTTGATATACCCCTTCAGTGTTTTGGTTACTTTAATTAGCTCTGAGCCCATTTGACCTATTTGGTCCTCTATATTACTGGAAGCCATTTCTTGCACCAAAGCTGGAGCTTGAACTGATTTTTGCTCAACAGTTGCATGATTCTTCCCAGTCAGTGTTTTCGCTTCACCTTTTCTAGTCTATTTTCTTTCAGGCTCTTCTAGTTTCTTCTTGGCTGGCATCCAGGCAGTGTACTTATTAGCCAGTAACTGAATTTACTAAAAGTGACAAAGTTCCTGGCAAAATGGACTTTCAGTTTCTTTTTTCACACTGGGAGAGCTGAAGTTAAGCTGTTAATCAGTGTTCAGCCACCTTGGAAAGTATGTCCTTGGATTTTGAGAAGAACCTAGGAATGCATACAAGAAATCTTTCCTTCCAGGAAAAAGACATGGCATCTACTTTCCAAGCTTGTGTGTACGGGACTCTAAAACAAAACAGCCTGAGCTGCTTGTTCTGATTGCAGGAAAATGATGTATCTGAAGAGTTTCCTACTGTTATATAATCTGTAGGAAGATCTCTCTGTTTAACATCCATTCATGACAGTCTGCTCAAGATCTGCTCAAGTAATTGGCCACTGTATTTCAGTCAGATAGAATATAAACCGATGGCAAGGACAGGCGGTGTTAAATGACTATGTCCCAAGTAATCAATGGTAGTATGCACAGGTGGCAGGATCTTGTCTCACCTTGTTTATCTACCACATAATTGTGTTATTATCGGTCAGCATTCGGAGAGGACCTGAAGACCAAAGGTGATGCAAAGACTGTAAGGATGGAATTACAGACGTCATTTCCCCTGATATTTATATGGTCCTTCCAGTCCTTTGTGAACCAAACATCCTGGATTTTTATATTCATAGAACATGCTACCTAAACCAGGTCTGAAGCATCTGTGTAAAGGTCTTGCTGAGGGGAAGGAACCAGAAAGGAAACTCCTGGATTGAATGATATCTATTTGATTCACCAAAGAAACCCCCGCTTGATGAAAGGTAAGAGAAGAATTGGGAAGTTCAGAGGATGGCAATGCGTCCAGACAGTCTTGAGATACCACTGAATCTTCCACATATGGAGCTTGGCCTAAGGAATAAACAAATAGTGGAAGTCATAAAAAACGGGTCTCAAAATCTCTCTTGTTGAGGTCATATCTAGGGGAGAATAAATTGGAATTATTTCTTTAGGAATGTCATTGTGTCCTGAGGATAAATGTGATCACTGACAGAGTTTAGCCTTCAGCTCTGAAACACTAGATCCTGGAATGGAAGCAGAATGGACTTCTTGAGATATAGGGTGAATCCCAGACAGTGAAGTAGATTTTTGTAAAGCTGACGTTCACAAAGGGCTTTTCACTTGAAGGAGCCCGAAGGAGTAGGTTGTCTAAGTAAGGAAAAATATGAAGTCTGCAGAAAGCAATAACGAGTTAGGCACTTTGCAAAATATCCTTGGGGCAGTAAAAAAAACACATGGCAAAGCACAAAACTGAAAGTGATATTGTAAGGCAGACAACCTTAAAAATGTACTGTGATCTGGGTGAATTGGGATATGAAGGTAAGGATCCCTTACATTTACGGCTACCAAGAATGCCTGAGGAAGAATCACTGGTAGGAGACTGGCAATAAGCATTCTGAATTTTGGAAACCTTGTGTATAAGATGAGAAGTGACAAATCCAGACCTGGTTCCTTCTTTTCTGTGAACCAGGTAAAGCCTTGAATAGAAACATGTTAATGGGTCACTGTTTTCCTTCTTTTTTGTAAGCCAGGAAAAGCCTTGAATAGAAACATGTTCCCTTCTGAAAAGGAGGGACTAATTCCATTGTGCCCTAAAGAAACAACAACTGTACAAATGCATGGATTAAAAGGAACTGGCTTGATAGAACTGGAGGAATGCCTGTATAGAAGAGAAAGCCATGACATCCTATAACCACTCTGAATTACTTAGAGAACCCAATTTTCTGTGGTGACTGATTACATTAATAAGGAGAGAGAAGTTACACTGAATAATAAATTGCATACTCATGTTATACTTCAGAAGGGTAATTGTTTGACAAACAGAGTGGTATATTTGGCTATATGTGCATCATGTTTACATTTATATGTGGGCCCATTGAAGAATAGGATTTATGAACATCTTAATGATATCAAAAACAAAAAGCTGAATAATGCATTATATAAACATGCACAAGTCTGTCATAATTTTGATAAATTTACATTTGGCATACTAGAGGCGAGTAGATTAAACTCTAGAGGTGGAAATTGGAAGAACAGGTTAAAGAAAAAGAAACGGAATGGCAGTTTAAGTTGGCTGCCATGTTCTCTCCAGGTTTAAATGACTATATCCATTGGTCCTTTTTTGATATGACAGAGCAAATGATATACAATATATTTTATGTCATTATTTTTAGTAGGGTACACATTCAATGCTGCTGTAGTACTTTATGGATGGTGCATAAATTATATAGTGAATGATTTTATTTACAATGTTATTATTTTTTTGGTTTTGCTGCTTTAAATTTTGATTTACTTGTTTTAGTCACGTGACTGCTACATCACTAATTGTAGTATTTAAATGTTTTAAATTTAACAGTGAATGTATTCTGATGAAGTCTCTTTTGTTACGAGACGAAAGCACTCAATATTCTGCTTCATTTAAATATTGGCCCTGAGTTGGTGGTGTGCGTTTCTGGAACCATTTCATTTCTGTTTCATGGTTTTATTTGGTTTACAGTTTTATTTGTGTTAATGATTGGTTCCCAGCCAGAAGTGAAGAAATCTTCTGGAGTGTTTGTCCATTTTTATGTGGCAATACGCATCCTGAAGATCTAATGAGCACATCCAATCATCTTTTTCCAGGAAGGGTAGGATAGACTGAACAGTGGCCATCCGAAATTTTGTTTGACTGACAAATTTGTTCAGAATGCTGATATCCAAAACTGATTTCCAGTCCACTGTCTTTTTTGGGACTAAAAAGAACCTTGAGTAAAATCAAGATCCTACTTGGTCTGGTGGGACTGCTTAGATGACTCTCTTTTGAGACAGCTTTCTTGTCTCTTGCGCTGTTGTTTCCCCTTGACTGGATGGAATGTCGGGAATTTGTCGTGATGGCTTTGGGTAAATATTGAGTAGTATGTGATAACCTCTGGCTATGATATTCTGCACCCGAGAATCAGTGGTTGTTTGCCAGGCAGGGTGGTGTAGAGAGAAACGTCCCCCGAATGCTTCTAGAGGAAATCAATCTGGACGCTCTTCAGGAGCGCTGGTAGGGCTGTCCAGAGAAAGAATCTCAAGACCCCCTGGTTACGTGGACCCCCTCTGCCTCTGTAGGGGTGTCTTCCCAAAGAGTTACCTTCTCTGCCCCGGGGAGTAAACTCACCACGTGTGTAATGGAAAGAACCTGGGGATTTCTTGTGCCACATCTTTCCACTCCTCTAATTATTAGAGTAGGGTCGTTGGAGGGTGGAAAAACGTACACCCATGGCAGACAGGGTTTTGCCGTGCTTTTCACACTTGGCTAACATGTCTTTCACTTTTGGTCCAAAAAAGAAGAGGCTTCCACTGGAGCGTTAAGAAAGGAAGACTTAAAAGGGTCCACAAAGTCACAAAGGCACATCCAGGCATGACGCCTCATGACAACGCCTGAACCTGCAGCTCTAGCTGCCCCTTTGGTACCATGAGAGATTAACTGCATGGATGAGTTGGATATGGATTACAGGGTTGCAAACTGTGAGGCAACTTTGTCACATACCTCGTCACAAACTGCTCCTGCTAGGGTTCTGGAGAGTCCTGAGATTAGGTCTCTTTGAAGCCTAGTAAAGTGTGCCAAGTAATTCAAGGACCGAATGGCAAAGGTCAATGAGGCAAACACTCACTTCCCTAACCTGTCCACTGCCCAAGACTCCCAGTTTGGGGGGTGGACAGTCAATCTCCTCGGCGAGCTCTTTCCTAGTAAATGTCTGCACCACCATAGCATCTACCAGTAGGCCTTTGGTCATTTATGAACTTCCTTCAGGAGGGGACAAAATTCTCTTCCATGCGTGCTGCACAATGAGTTGGACTAGTTTGTCTGCAGGCGGGATTACCCAAGAAGTGGAGGGTCGAGCACGAAAAGCCTGCAAGAATACAGACTCCTCAGAGGAAGGGTTGGTGGGCTTCCAGTCTCCCCACTGCTTTAAAACTTTCAGTACGTCTCCAAAGGAGACATCCTCAGGGAACAACGGTGGGGACCCTTCCCCTTCATCGTAGTCTGTATCTTCAGTGAGGGACTCTTCGGGGGAGTCCATGTGCTTCCTCTTGCATAATCTCTTACTTGGTACCTCTTCAGCAGGGGCTTCTGATGAGGAATCTGAAGACAAGACACCCTGCATTAGGGATTCTTGAGGCTCTTGTGCTCAATGTCCCGATGTGGTGAGCTGTGTCAGCTGTGGTTTAGAGGGAGGACATATCTGGAATTCCAACGCCGATGGTTTGCCTAGGCAAGAGCCCTCTCCATCGCTTGGAAAGCTGGCTCACCTGAAGAGGGATGGAAGGCCGGAAGCAAGGAGGACAACCTCGGAACTGGGATCACACCCTGCTCTGATGAGCCCACTGCCAAGGAAGGAGCCCAAGAGGACTTGGTGCTGCTAAGACTTCCGGAAATGTAGTAGGCAGCACACTAGACAAAATTGGTGCAGTACTAGGGGTCATGGTGCCTGCAGCCCAGAATTATCCCAAGGATGGCTCAGCTCCAAGTGAGACGATAACCAAAGGGTCAGCTCCTGAACCATGGTGAGGTCCACCAGTGGAACCGAAGAAGTGGGATCCGAAATAGGAGTCAGTGCCAGGTGCTTTAACACCTGCAAAGAGGTCAAAGGAGGAGAATATGCAGGGGTCCGTGGAGAAAAACTCCTAACTCTGGTTGGGATGGGAGTCCTGGATGGTGTTGAAATCCCTCTGGTTGTCAGCAGCTGATCCACAAGTCGCACCATGTCCAATTCCGAGAGGCTCCTGGAGGATCGGGTTGATATCCCCGATGGAGAATTGGGCAGCTCCAAGAAAGGGCTATATTGCTGCCCAAAAAATGGATCTGCCATAAGGGAGTATCGGGTCAGAGGTACAGTTTCTCTTATTGGCAACGTGGTCTCAGGACCAGCAAGATGTATAGGGACGGGGGAAGTGACCGATGTTGGATTTACTATTGTTGATTGAAGATACCGAATACGATGGGGCTGAAGCACTAGTTGGAGCCATGGTCGATGCAGTGGATATATTCAGTGTCACTGAAGATGGCACCAAAGTAGATGATCGTGGTCTCGTAACAGAGACTGGCACTGCAGAGGACAGTTGAGGCCCTGGAGCCGAAGTTGTTGCTGCCAATTTAGGTATTTTCGGTTTTGGTTCAGTAGATTTTTTTGTCACTAGAATGAGGTGAAGAAGAGACTGAGTGACTTCTCTTGTGCTCTTTCATAGGAGGAGGTGAGCCCTCCGACCCAGAAATAGCCTCTGAAAAAGGAGCTTTTAGAAGGCCTTTTAGAATTAGTTTGTTCTTCTCTCATTTAGGGTATGAGAACTGAACCCTTTACAAATTTTGCATGGCAGTTGAACAGAGAGGTGCGGAACACCCAGGCAGTAGACATAAGATAAATGAGTGTCCGAGTTAGGCATTTTGCGACCACTTTGGTCGTATTGCTTGAGACCTGTTGTCCCCTTCATTTCACTCTAAATAAGCGAAACAGATAGAAAAGTGTTTCTTTTTTTTAAGGAAAAGGGAAGGAATATCAACAATGGTATTTAGAGTACCTCAAGAGGTAAGGGGAAAGAAGGCAGAGAGAGGGAAGGCTTGTATCAACAATGGTACTTGAGATGACCTAGTTGGTAAGGAAAGCAGGAAAAAACACTTACTAGGGGGTAAAAGTTTAGCAACTAATGAGAGAAGAGTATTATTAAAGTAAAGAAAAGAAATTCTATGGAAAAAAGTTTTAGAATAATAAGTTTTTATAGTACTTGGCAAAAACACAAGACTGCCACCAAAGCTTTAGAACTCGCTTGTCCTGCACAAAACAGATCCAGAATTAAAAAGCAAAATACCAGGACTTGGAGACGGTTGTAGAATCCAGTATAAAATTCTTTATTCGACATAAGCGCTTTCGTGGGTAACCCCAATTCTTCAGATGTCCAATACATTTTAAAAACAGCTCTTAGTTTAAATATCCTCTTGAGACACATAATTAAAACCAACCAATACATTGTTCTGGTGTGAACAAGCAAATTTAAAGCAACATCCTATAAGGTACATGCCATTAACTGAATTAGAAATCTGAATGTATATGTATACACTTCTAAAAACCTATTTATAAAGTATCTAGATTCTAATTTCCATAACATTTCAGTTTGCAGTCACAAGCACATACTATATCTGCACATATTTACATTTTCCACTTCTGTTCTCCAAAACACATGCAAGCCTATAACAAGAAATCAGTAATGTATCATACAAACAACTCCACAGCACATCTTGCCTAAAAAGCTGCCTAAGCGTTCACTTAGGACATTTCAATTTACAATCACAAACAAAGAATATATCTGCACATGTTTATATGTTCTTCTGATGTTCTCCAAAACACATACAAACCTGTAACAAGAAGTCAGTTACTTATCATACCAACAATTCCACAGCACATCTTACCTAAAAAGCTGCCTAGACTTTAACTTAGGATGCAGGGGTAAATTATTCATTTAATCCATGATCTGGTATCAGCCCTTAATCTTACTATCCACTTAGCTTCAAGCTCTTCAGTGATGTTCCGTAGATCCCCCCCCCTCTTATACTCAAATATGTTCTCCCTATAACTAGAAATTTAAAGACATGTTCCATATCATTATTAATGGTGTGTCTGGCCAAGGCATTTACTTTATTCTTTTTATGGATGGCATAAATGTTTTCACATATTATTTCCTTCAGAGACCTGTCTGTCTTCCCTACATAGAAACAACGGCACACTGTGCAATGGGCCAAGTAAACTAAATGCTCTGTTTCACAGGTGGCATTGATGTAAAACTCATATGTCTTCAACTGATCTGGATGTTCAAACTTAGAGGTACTGTCTATATATTTACAAAAATTACATGTGCCACATTTTTTGTACCTTTTTCTATGGCTGACCTAATGGGGCCATGCTTCCTATCATTGACCTTAGGTTGACATAACTGTCTCTTCAAAGATTTATAGTTCTTCAGTGAATACTTGGGTTTCACATCTATCAGACTGCTAATGCTCTTATCTAGGTCTCAAGATATTCCAATGTTTCTCTATCACATTCTTATACAACCAAGCATCTTTAGAGTGGTAAAATGATGTTCTAGTTTGTTTGTTTTCTCTAATATTATCTTTCTGCCCATCACTGTGTACTTTTCGGAAGTCTTCACCCCTAGAGAAGCATGGTTTAGCCTTTACACATCTCTATTTACTCACTTCCTTAATGCTGCTCTGTTTATCATTAATATGATACCCCCTTTCTAATAAATCATTGCTAGTTTGCCCAACTTAATGAACAAAATCTTAATCTGTCACATTCAGTCTTGATGCTCTATAAAACTGGTTCTGAATGACATTTCAAAAAAATATATGGGGGGTGCATACTATCTTTAGCTAATAAATGGTTTCCATGGCATTCTTTCTTGTGCAAACGAGTGACCACAGTGCCATCATTTTTCTTTTCAACACGAACGTCTAAGAAATTTACTGTTTTCATAGAATATGTATGTGTAAACTTCAGAAATGTAGAGGTTTGAGTAATGTATTGTACAAACTCCTCCAGTTCTTCAGTGTTTCCTCTCCACAAAATGAAGGGGTCATCCACAAACCTCCTCAAAAAATAAACTCTGCCTGCATAGGGACCCTTCAATATAGACTTGGTTTCCCAAACTGCCATTACGGCATTGGCATAGCTACTGGCACACGAGGTGCCCACAGCTACGCCATTAGACTGCCAATAATGATCTCCCCCAAAAACAAAGAAAAATCATATCACTCCTCCTGAGGATCCCTGACATAAGGGAGAAGGACAGGTATACTTAGTCTTCTGTTTTTCCTCGGAAGGAAGAGGAGCCTGCACAAAACAAGGAGGCCCCAACTCCTAAACACACCTCAATGAGGGAAACTGGGACTTCCTCTTTGTCCAGAGTCTGGGGAATGCCATTGGGCCACTTAGACATAATCGGCCTGAGTTACCTCTCCTTAGCAGAGACAGCTGTTTGACTGAATGGGGTGGACATGCTAAGGGCTACTTGCTGGCCCCCAATGATGTCACAACAGAGGAAGCAGCCAACACATCTGGATGGTCCAAGGACTCATCAGGTGGCACAGGGGAGATGCCTTGGTTGGACGAGACAGCTGAGGCAAAATTTTCTTAAGCTTCATTTTGAGTTGAGACGATGAGACCTAGCAAGAAGAATCAGATTACATTTTAACCCTCCTGTGCTCCTTTACTCTCTGATTTCCAAGATAAATCTTAAGGGGGGGACAAACATCCCCAACGAGTCTGTGGATAAAAGAAATGGCAAGTAGTACAACTTCTATAATTGTGATTGGCTTCTGGGCAAAAAAAAACATTTAGTGCAGTTACCTCTGTAAGGTATTTGCTGTCCACAATCACATTTTCTGCTCTTAGCTGACATGAAAAAAGATTAAATGGAGTCAAAAATTAGCAAAAAGAGGAAATTTCCCCAAACAGGCATACTTATCTACCCTAGGCAAATGGAACTAGAAGCAAATGTATGAAAGACTGACAGAAACAAAGGTACAGTGTTTGGCTGTCAGTGAGAAAGTTCTAATGTACTTCATGCCAGTACTGCCCTTACATACCGCATAGCCTTGGCTTGCTTTAGGCATACACTGGATATATGGTGTGAGAGAAATATACTTAGACTTTGATATTCTCACCAGGCGTATGTCTATCCTGGTGGAATAATCCACTTGTCAGTAATGCTGCAACAGCTATCATAACACTGCTATCCATATTTCATCCCCCTTCTCCAGTATGTGCAATCTTGGGAGTTACTTTATATATGTAATGGGGATGTGAGGAGTGAAGCTTCCAACCTCCACCCCCCACCCAGAACTGCAAAACAGGGCCAGTAAGTTCTAAAACTAGTAAAACGCAGTCTAATAAATTTATTTTCAAATGCAAGTACAGCTTTAGGAAAGCATGTTTTCATTCTTAAGCAGACACCAAAAAACAACATACATACCTTATCTTTATCTTTGGAAGCCTGGGTTGCCAATTTTAATAATTTCAGCAAAAGTAGGTCTGAAAATTCCTCCTGGAAGCTCTTCCCCATCACTTCCCTGTAAAAGTACATATGCTATAGATCATGCTATTCACTTAGTTATCTATTTCATTAAAATATTGCTAAAAGAAATATTACCAAAAATATAACTAACAAAAATGGCAGTCAGCCTTTCCAGTCTCTGGATTTTCCTTTAAGGGACAATCTCTCCACATCATAACATGTATGTGCATCTCTAAATTTCTAATTGAAAAGAATAGTGTATTTTTCTTTGCCGCCAATGGTCTTTCAAGTGTAACTAATCAACAGATTGCTCCCAACTCCTGTGAAACTAATATGCAATCTGCATGACTGCACCACTGATTACGACAGCTTCATGCTATTCAGTTAATTTGCAAATAAGAATGGGGAGTTTAACTCAAAGCCACAGTTCTGCAAACAATGTTAAGCATCTGCATCATCTGCAATGAAGTCCTTTATCAATAAATATGACCTTAGGAAAAAATCAAAATAAATGAATGTAGTACGTAAAGGTTAAGGCCACTACAAATGGCAGGTTAGACATGCATAAAACAAAGCCACAGTACTGAACCATTCCTGCACTCTGATCTACAGAGGATCCAAATGACCACCCCCTCAACACTATCACCAAAGGCAGTAGTGACCATTTATAGTACATGCAAGATGAAGTTTAATGTTTCTGAGGCTAAAAAACAAATTAATGAAAAGCAGCAGCAGAAGAAATGCACAAAAAAGAACAGGATCCAATTATGAAGACTAAGCATAAATTTATAAAATCTATACTTCATTAATAACTACAGTTTACAGATTCCTGCATATTGTTTCTGAAGATCAGTGGTTGACAAATCTGATAAGAAGCAACTGCAGAAAAACAGCTCTGTGGCATACAGGGACAAAGCCCTGACTATTGCAAAGGTGACCCGAGTTTAGAGGCTTGGGTACTTTAAAAAACTGACCACAGAGTAAAGGGAGAGAATGAGTGACTACTGCTACTGCTGCTGCTTCACTCATTTTGTGGGGAGACAGGCAGCACTGCCTTACAACACTGGTGACACTTACTGGCAGCGCTAAGTGTTAACCAGTGGAGTTTGAGTCTACATTACCGTGGTGCATTCACACCAGTAGCTGAGGAGGAACTTAGCATGCATAGGCATACATCTTACTGGGAGTCAGCAATAGTGAACCTTGCTGGAACTGCTGAGGGGGTGCTCACAAGGGAAGACTGTAGCCACCCCCACCCACCACCATACTAGCCAGCTGGCCCACTTCCTATCATGAGACTCTTTGTTGACAACAAAGGGCTAAAATGAACTCCTGATCAGGAACAAATGGGCCACAGGGTTCTTGCCTAGCCCATGAATGCACAACTCCTGACCTTCTGAATAAATGGGCTGTCTGGGTGGTGGTAGTGGGGCAACCTGATGATGTCCTTTGAGAGGTAAAGAACCAAAAAGAAGTTATTACAGGAATTATCCTGTTGTGGTTAAATTTAAAGGATACACACTACTCATTTGTTTATTCACAAGAAACATTTAAATAAAAATAACACTCACAATAGACCACTAGCCTTGAGCTAACACTTTTAACTACAATACACAATACTCACATCTTTAAATAAAAAGAATATTCAGAATAGATTACTAGCCTTGAACTATACACTTTCAACTCTAAGAAACAAAATTCAAATCTTCCCTTAAATGAAAAATATGATCAACATACACATAATGAGGTATGAGGTTGGCCAATTGGTTAAAGTGCTTACCTTACAGACACAACATGCAAGGTTTGATTCTCACATGCGGTAATTGGCTAGGCTTAAAATAGCCCACAAGGACTGTTAGCTTAGTACTAATCTATGAATCTATGAACCTATGAACCTATAACTGGCATTCAAAAATACAAAATAAAAAAAAAATAAGTTGCAGTGTCCCAAGATCATGTTAAACCACAACATTTGGCAGATTTTTTTTTTGAGAGTGTAAGTCACTGATTTAATATTCATAATGTACTACATGAAAACTGTACCATTAAAATCTTATGGAACCACTACCTTTGCACTGCTTAAAGGAAAACTCACATTTCCAATTAACCCTATTCCAGAGGTTTTTTCTCTCTCTGTAATACTCCCTATATTAATTAGTCTAGTCTAGTACCACAAAATCCTTCAGTACTTTTCAATTTCTTCACTTCTGTCTTACCTGCCAGAGTTCATGAAGATTCTTTCTTTCTTATTTAAATTTCACTTTGTTTCAGAAAGAAATCTTGGCCTCCAACATGTAGAGCAAAAAATATACATCCTGTCGTCTTCACTGCCATTGACTACCCACAATTTTGTAACCTGAGACTGTCATACTGTGGTCTGTAAAGTGCTACAAAGCATGTACCAGCCAATTTGAAACTCTTGAGTAAGGTATTAGAAAAATGTTTAAATGAAGAAAAAAGGTGAGATATACTCCAAAGCTATATAAACTGGCAAGTACTCTAATCTTGTGATCAGTAACACCCTAATTTTCTGTAGCTACACTGATAAAAGCAAGAATTATATTAAAAACTACAAGTAGACTTACATTTGCTTTACCACTACGGTGAAGTGATAAATGTCAGTCACAGATGAATGAGCACAGCTGCTTGACTTGTTAGGCAACTCTGGCTTCTAATCAAGAGCATGGGGGACTTTGGTAACTGGCTAGGAAAATATCACTGAATACTTAACAAATCCTGTATTTTATCTACTTTATCATGAAAAAAAATGTAGCATGAAAAGCTTTTGAGAAACTTACAGTTACCACAAACAAGCAATTTAATGAAAAGGGAATGCTGATACTGTTTTCTAGTGACAATCTAAGACAGTGACTCAGCAGTGACAGTGAAAGTAAATAAATAAAAAAGACACCTTGTTATTATTACAAACAAGGTCTATGTAGACACAAACTGCATTGAAGGAACTAGGTTAACCAGAAAAACAAAATTGTGTCATTATGGCAGACCTTATCATAGCCATTCTGGAATACAGCAAAATACAATAGTGTTGTATAAGCATAGTAGCACTGTAGGGCTAGCCACCCAGCAGTGTGAACACTGACTCTAGATGACTGTCACTGCTGAACTGACACTCTGACCCCATGTGCAAAAATGGAAAAAAAGGGGTTGTGGATGGATGGAATTGTATAAGCACAGCACAGTAAATCAAAATATGATAAAATATTTTCAGTTTATGGCTGGAGGTTTCAATTTAAACATTTTTGCATCAAAAATTTATCATGGAAAAAGAATAAGGCACCCTGGCTCTGCTTCACAGGGCAGCACTCTGCTTACTCTAGTGACTTGGCTGCTTATAGAGGAATTTCAGGACAGTCTGGCAGGTTGTCCTTTGCTCTATGCTTCCATCCCTCATTAGTTATCAGAAATGTGTACTCACTTCTGCAACAGGACCAGTGTCATAGACTACCAAGTATAATTAGCAATTGTGCAGACAGAGTACACCATCCCAGATATAGACATTTGAACAAAATGCTACTACTACAGTAGAAACTATTATTTTGACATATGGTATGAGTGTTTTTTCTATTCAGATAAAAAAACAAAATAAATTGAAGACAACAGCTGATGACACAGAATATGCAAACTTTCTTCTAACCAAGCAACACAATGACATTAGAAAATGATTACCAACATGTTGGCTATAAGTGTGTCTGTGAGGTTACCCAAAGACCAAGCAGCCTTAGCCCGAACATTCGGGGACTTGTCACCAAGAGATGTTAGGACAGCATTTGCAGTGTCAGCAACAAACATCACATCCTACAGCAAAAAAAAAAGAAAAGAAAATATAAACAGTAACACTTAAAACTAACAACTGAGTTAATGTAAACATATGAGTCTGCATTTATGACAGTGATCCAAGAAAATACCATAGGCGATTCCTTGCAGAAAAAGGTCCATCTCTTAAAATCCTACTTAAAGTGTGCTAAAATGTGTGATCTGTATGATCAAAGAAAGAATAATTAATCAAAGAAAATCAAAACTACTTTTTTTTATTATTATAAACCTTTCCCAGCCACTTCACAACAGTACAATAAAAAATACTCTGTATAGCTGAAAGTATGGCTACTCAAAAGCTATACATTTCATTTAATCATTTGTACAACTTAGACTGTAAATACTTATTTTTACTATTTTTTTAATAACTTTCTAACTGCTAAATTTATGCAAGCCCCTATGCATTAACCTCGATTAAAAACAGCACTTTTCAGCATGTCTGAATGCATGCAATAACAGAAGATTATGCAAACATCCCAAAATAAGGACATTTAACTGTCTACCTGTTTTAGATATTTTACGCATGTGCGAAATGGAAGATCAGCTAAGAATTTACTTCTTACTTGCATTGTCATTTCACTGACAGACTGCTGGAGACTTACAGAGTTGGGGTCTGTTTTTTTTTCCTTTCAAGCAAATGACTCTATAGAATTCTGTATTCAATAGGCATATGTGTGTTTATCTGCTTTGGGTTTCATATTTATTTATTTATTTTATTTTATATTTGTTTACCGGGATAGTCCGACTTGATACATGTCCATTTTCAGTGGAGGCCCGGGGAGAAAAGCTCCAAAAAGACAAACTTACATAGATTACACAGAAGTTAGCAAACAATTATAAAAACAAAGTGATTATATACAATGGGTTAGCACTGTTCCCTAGTAGGGACTCACAATTGTCAGGGACAAACAATTAAAAGTAAGAGACATCAGATTGGAAGCAGAACTTGGTGATGTAGTTACAAGTTATGATAATTGCAGAATATACTTTTAGTTTATAACTTAATCAGGGTTGGTACATGGGCATAGCCAATTCACTTTGAGATACTGTTTGAGGTTTTTTTTGAAGAGACTTTTGAGGATTGTAGGGTTATATAGTTTGGCAACGAATTCCAGGTTTTGCCAATGAAGTTGGCAAACAGGGATTCACCAGCAGAGTTATTAGCTTTGTGGGTTTGGACCAGTAGTTATTGACTGACCATAGGGATCTTAGATTGCTATATGGCTTAATAATATTTTTAAGTGAGGGGGTATCCTCAGGGTGTTACAAAATTTTGTGCGCTATTAAGAGTTGATTGAATTGAATTATGCTGGGCAGTTCTAGCCACTCTAGTTGTTTAAGATTCTGGCAGTGGTGGGTTCTATAGGTGGAGCCAGTGGCGAATCTGACAATATGATTGTAGCTATGGGACAGCTTACCTAGTTCGGATTTATTGAGGTTTGAGAGTACAGGCGAAACATATAAGAGATGCCTTGTTTCTATACAGTGATCCAAGCTTCTTATTAATGGTCTGTATGGTTTTCTTGACCTGTAGGTCAAATTTGAGATTATTGTCTATGATAACCCCTAGCAATTTGGTGTGATTACCTGGGGAAATAGTGGTACCATTGTTACATGTGACAGAGAATGAAAGTGTGGTGGATCTACTAGTGAGAGAGAAGAGTAGAAGTTTAGTTGTATTGGGGTTCAGAAGTAGGCGTTGATTGGTCAGCCAGTTCTTGATAGTGTTAAATGTATTTTGGGTTAAGATTTGCAAGTCGAATGGGGAGGTGGCTGAGCAGATGAGAGTGGAATCATCTGCGTACTGGATGCAGGTGGCTTTAGGGATAGCAGTGTGGAGGTTGTTGATAAAAATAGAGAACAGTAGTGGACCTAGTATGGACCCTTAAGGGACACCAAGTGTGAGAGGTAACTGGCTGGAGAGTTTGCCCTTACTTAGTACTGCCTGCTGTCTACCAGTCAGGTAGGACTGGAACCACTAGATAGCAGGCTTGTTGAGGGAAATAAATTTTAGTGAAAGAATGAGAAGTTCATGGTTGACCATGTCAAAGGCTTTTGATAGGTCAAGAAAGAGGGCAGACGTTAGCTTATTGTCATTCCTGTTTTGGTTTATGGCAGTAGTAAAGGAAAAGAGGACTGAGGTGGTGCTGTGGTATGGCCTGAAACCATGCTGGAAGTCAGATAGTAAGTTATTCTGTGAAAGGTATTGCATTAGTTGCTTGTGTACACATTTCTCCATTATTTTGGCTAGTGGGGAAAGAATGGCAATGGGTCTATAGTTGGATATGTCTGAGGAGCTACCACCTTTATGGAGTGGGATAACGTGAGATATTTTCCAGAGGGAGGGGATAGCATTTTTGGATAAGGTTTTGTTAATGAGGATCGATATGGGATATGCAATGGCATCTGCAGCTATTTGCAGGTACTCTGCAGGGAGGACGTCAATAGCGATGGTGGTAGGTTTTAGATTTTTTAGAAGTGTTTTGATAAAACTAGTGGATATTGGTTGGAAGCCAAATTCCGGGGGATTATAACATAGATTAGGCATGTGGTTTAAGTTAGAGGGGGTTAGTTGATTTGCTAGGGATTGGATTGTTTCAGTAAAAAAGTTATTAAAGGCGCTAGCTACTGTCTCTGGGGAGCTATGGGTGTAGTTAGCTGGGGTTGGGGTGGTGGAGTGACCTGGACAAAGTAGTTGATTTAAGCCTGCCCAGAACTTTTGAGGGTTGTTGTGGTGTTTTTGTAGGAGATTTTGGTAGAAGCTTTTTTATCCAGTAAAATATATTTTGTGTATCATTCCTGAGTTGACAATATTTTAGATGGTCAAGTGGGGCTTTGGTTGTTCTCCAGCTGGCCCAGGCTCTGTTTCTAGTTTTGATTTTTGCTTTGGTATCTTTTGTGAGCCATGGTGCTGTATTTGATCTAGTTTTTATTGTACATGCTGGAGCATGGGAATCAAGGATACTTAGGAATTTAGTGTTAAAGTGATCTATGGCCTCCTCTAATGTTAGATTTTTTAGTTTTGACCAGTCAACTGCTTTTAATTCATTTTGGAATATAGCAGCATCAAAGTTTTTCCTGTTTTTAAATGTTTTTATATTTGGGCTGGTGAGGGTTTCCTGCCTTATGTTTTATGACATAGGTTAGACAATGGTCACTGAGGTCATCAGCGAGTACCAACTGTGTACAGTTGGGGTTGGTTATTAACTAGGATCCAGTCTAGAATACTTTCTTTGTTGGTTGGTTTGTTTATCCTAGTGGGAGAAGTTATGGTCTGTTTAAACCCAGATAAGTTTATATGAGTGAGAGGGGGGGGGGGTCGGAGGAGCAGGGGTGCCAGTCTGTGTTAAAATCACCAAGAACTATGGTTTCTTGGGGATAGGTAGTGGATAACCAGTAAAGGAGATCTTCTAGGGTATTTAGGTTATTGCCTGGTGGAATGTATGCACAGACAATGTTCAAGTGTTTGTTTTGGTTAATCTGTAGCTTGGTTATGAGGAGTTATGAGTTATTGAATTGGGGAGGTTGAATGGTGTCTCTATTAACGGTTAGAGTATTTTTGTAAAGGACTGCTATCCCACCTCCTTTCCTTGTAGCACGGTCTAACCGGTGAATACTGTATCCTGGAGGTAGTATCTCATTGTCAGTAGTACTGGGTTTTAGCCAGGTTTCCATAAGACACAATGTCTGGGGAGTGGGTTGCTAGGAGGGCGTGTAGGTTGGGAATCTTATTGTTAATACTTCTAATATTTAGGTGAAATGCTAGAAGGGAACTAGTGGGAGTATTCATGCGTAGCTTGACTGTGGGGGTTGTGGTAGGGGAGTGGAGGTTATTGGGTGTGGGTGGGCCAGGGTTGGGATGAATGTCTCCATGTGTTATAAGGTTATAGTGACAGGATATTCTGAGCTTTAGGAGTTTGTTTATAAGCTTTATATAGTCTTTGTCTTTAGGATTATGTTTTGTGGCTGTACAGGGGTGGTATTTTATAGAGGGTGGTATATTCGGTGTGCAGGGGAAGGTAAAGTGTTTGGTGTTGTGTGTGAAGTTGTGGGTGTCTGTCTGCCCATTTGGGTAGTGAATGCCATGGTCAAGTGTTTGTTCATAGGCAGTGAGATGGTAAAATAGAAACAGTATAGGCATTTGGGTAATTAGTGTTTTTTGCCTGTTTGCATTTTGATAGGTGGCAAGCCAAATTTGATGGCTGACTGTGCTAACAGGGTGTGGAAGAATGAGAGAGGAAAAAAATGGGTTAAGGGGGAAGGGTTGCTCAATGATGTGTGAGGTGCTGATCGGTACTTAGCATGAGGGGAGTGGCAAGGGAGTGACAAAGTCTGGTTTAAATTTAGCACTAGTGGGGGCAGGTGGAATTTGGGGGCAGGGAGGGGAGCGGAGTGAGCCGAGCTCAGCGAGGGCGAGCGGAGCGGGGCTAGCACTGACTCTGAGAGTTACCTTGGGCTTTTGATTTGGTTTGTATGATTGTATGTAAGCAGTGTTGTTGGCTGTACTTTAACTTGTTTTATTCTTTTTTAATTGTATACCAATTTTCAGGCTAATTTTAACTGGATCCTAGGGGTAAACCAGCAAATGTAGTCAATAAGGAGGGAGCGAAATTACTTTACCAAATTAAAACGTAAATGCTTGGGACTGGAACACTGTGCGAGTGTAAGGTTGATTCAAAGTAGTATAGCCCAATCTAGTGGCAATTGGCTACATCCCCTCACTGTTGTTGTGCATACACCATTAAGCCTCAAAAGTTTACAAAAACTAAATTGTATTTCACCTATTACAATTGAAAAGCTGGAGGGAGTCAGGTTCTTGCTTCCCAGAGGTTTTACTTAGTTAAGATAGCCAGCATCAGTGGAAAAGGTAGACATTTATGTGGCAACCAAATGCAGATAGATGAAGAACAACAGCAAAAATCCACAGAAAATAGTTTATTACAAACTCTCTCTGATGTCTCGGCCAAAGCCTTCAAGGAGAATGAATCATAAAAAAAACAGCAGCAAATATATACAGCAGTATAGTGTCAATCAATCAATTAGTACATACAAATTGAGATCAATTAAACAGCACTTTCCAATTAAAATCAGCATTTAAGCCTAAAGGAGACATGGTTTTAAACTTTAAAATATACACAGCCTCTTTATACAACAAGAGAGACTTAACATTACAATGTTCAGAAGCATCAACTTGTTCCAAAATAGTGCCTTTAAGATAACTACTGTTGCCATTATGGAACTGCAAAAAATGCATGGCAACAGGACTTTCTTCCCTGCCATTTTCAATGTCTTTTATATGCTCTAAGAGCCTCACCTTAAATGCTCTCTTGGTTTCCCCAATATAAACTTTTTGACATGGACACCTCAATGCATATATAACTCCAACAGAGTTACACTGAAAAACTGTTTACTATTAAATTTAATACTATTAATATGTGTAAAATATGGTACAATAAAATTACATGCCTTGCATTTTCCACAAGGATATGTACCTATCTTACTTACAGTCTGATGAACAGCATCAGGTAAATACCTAAATCTACTTTTAACTAGAAAATCTTTAAGGTTTTTACCTCTACGAAAAGAAAATTTCAAATTTAAATTTAACCATGTTGAAACACTACTTAAGGAACCTAAATAATTCCAAAATTTTAAAACAATTTCTATAAACTCTATAGTGAAGTCCCCAAAAGTAGTAACAAAATATACAGTCTCTTTCCCATGCTCAGACACACTATTTATTTTATCACCATCTCTATACATGTTATAAAACTGAGAGGTATTTTGTTTAGTACCACATTGTACACGCTTATAACTATCTTCTAATGTTTTTTGACTATAACCTCTATAAAGGAAAGATTCTATCATTAAATCTAATTCTTTCTTAAACACCTGAGGTTTATTACATAATCTATATATTCTTAACATTTCACTATATGGAAGAGCTTTAAGCATATGGGGGGGATGACAACTAGTTCCATGTACATACTGGAACCCCCCATCAAATTTCCTATTTAAGGAAGTAACCAAATTTGAACCATCTGAGATGTCCAATATTACGTCCAAGAAAGGGACACGTGTATCTATTTTTATACCATCAAACTGTAAACTAAACCTATTATTATTCAAATCAGCAATAAACTTTTGAATAGCAGAAACATTATTATTATCTACTAAGAAAATTAAATCATCCACGTATCTAAAATATTTTATGACATGCCTATGAAAAAAATTATGTTTGTAAATGACCTCGAATTCAAACAATCCCATAACAAGATTCGCATACATGGGGGCAAATGCAGCCCCCATAGCAGTACCTTGTAGAAGGTAGACATTTACCTGGAAATCTTCACTATTCTGACAAGCTTATCACATTCTTCAAGGCAGAGATGATAGTTCTCATGAACATGGATGTGGGAGCATGCACACATCAGAGGGAGGACAGAAGATGTCCCTGTGTTGATGTGAGTGCCCATGTCAGCCACCCAGAGGAAGGGATAGACAAACAATCCTCATGGCTGCCTGTATGATGGCTGCAACATACTGCTCTTGCCCGCAATGATGAGAAATAACAAGTGGGCAGCAGCTTGATGGCTGGCAGTCATAGTGGCCAGTAACAGGATAAAGAAAAAAATTAACTACTGAAGACTATCGCCTCTGCAAAAAAGGCTGTGCAAAAAGTCACTTTTGAATCCTGAGCACGTGGATCTTAAAAAGGATGTACAAGGTCTTTTTATAATAGTTAAGGAAGGGAAAGAAAAAAAAATGTACTGCAAAAGTAAAACAAAAAGGTTGCCATCTTTATTTTCCACTTCACACAATCCTGTACCTCAGCAATTTATCTGCTACATACCAAATTACATAAGCCAATAATAAACGCAAATAAGTTTGAGGTAAATTTACTCAAAACTGATTATTCTGCTTTCAATTTTAAAACCACTACCATAAAGTGGTTATGTCTATAAGAGCTAAAAGAATGGCAAAGGTGTCTCCAAAACTGACAGATATGGATCAGTGTGGTTTTATGGAGAAGAGGCAAATATTTGACAACATTAAAAGAACAATGATGATCCAGAGGAAAGCAGAATGTATGAAAATATTGCTGCTGTTGGTGGGACTAGATGCAGACAAAGCTTTCGACAGAGTAAGCTGGGATTTTACAAGTAGGTCAAAGAAAGCATTTGCAATTTTAAGGTTAATTAGGAGGATATATGAGGGATCAGACAAAAATTAAAATGAGAAGGTTCCCCTCTGAAAAATTATGTCTGAGCCGAGAAACCAAGCAGGGGTGTCCTCTTTCCCATTTGTTATTTTTGTTACATTTAGAGGAGGTCTATATTACACTATTGAAAAGACAGTTCAGCGAATGGCACTTATCGAAAATGCCATTCAGCAAACTGTTCATAGTGAGATCGTAGTTCAGTGAAGATTGGAAAATTTGCCCTTTCCTCATTGTACTGCGATCTCGGAGTTGGTATATATAATTAGCGGAGGGGGGGGGGGGTACAGCTCCCCACAAGAGCAAATTTGCTGAATGGCATTTTCGATGCAACTGCCATTTGCTGAACTGACTTTTTCATAATATAATACAGACCCATTTAGAGCCACTGGCAAAGAAAATAAGGGACTCAAAAGTTCAAGGATACAGTTGGTATGGTAATCTAGAAAATTTGGCTTTATATACAGATAATATTACTTTGTACCTGATAAAACAAGAAAAGGACATCTCAGTGTTGTGGAACATTCTGAGAGTTTCAAGTCTTTTCAGGATATAAAATTAATGAAGATAAAACAAAGGCTATAACTAGAAACTGTACTCACACATGAACTTGTTCAGCAATACCCATATTTATGGGGGCTCATTAAAATGAAGGATTTTGGAGTTGCTGTTCTTCTTTCAGCTTTTCTCGGTTAGGGGTCGCCATAGCGGAACTCTGGTCCTGTAATGATTGGCAGTAGATTTTTATGGTGCCGAGCTGCCAGCCCGATGCCTAACTTTCAATGAAAGCATGCCCATTCACGCATGTCTTTCGAACACCACTCGACCGCAGGGAGGACATGCAGACTCTGCACAGAAGGCGCTCAAGCCGAGAATCGAACGGGAGAACCTCTTGCTGTGAGGCAACAACGCTACCGCTGCACCACTGCAGCTGTAAAATGAAGGATTTAGGAGTATGAATTAAAAATAATTCTGTTATGGCAGTTAAGAATATGTGGGAAGAGTCTAAAAAGATAACACAAAAAACTGAGAAACTGGATGCTCTTGTTTATAGATATGGATAGCAAAATAACAAGCAGTGAAAATGTTTTTAGTTCCTTTAGTTTTACATACAGCTCCAACAAAACAAGCATTTGGAATCAAACAGTCTTATAAAATAAACACATCTTTATTGCATACAAAGCTTTCAAGCCACACAAACTCTTTCTAAGCATAAAGAAAACCACTTCCTACACAGGTATTTAATAAAAAGCCAGCCTATCAAAAAGCAATCTACACATCACGTGACATAATTTAAAATTCAAACATTTAAAAGAATGGTAATAAAAGATGCATAAATCTATACATACTATATCTAAATACTTTTACATAATATATATAGGGATATATGTACTTATGTGTACCTTAACATAAATTGTGCAATATAATCTAATATAATGCAATGTGATAAAACCCAGGTTAATTAATTTATACATAAGCTTGTTTATGTCTTAGAACAGGTTGTACACTATTGACAGTATTTAATCCTGGTTGTGAGTCAGTCCTAAAAGAATTAATCCATTTGTATTCCGCTATTTCAGCTCTGTTAATTAGGTCTCCTCCACATTTATTCATACAGAGTTTTGAAGTACCCTAAATTTAAATGCATGTTCTCCTCCTTGTTGCACGATATATTTGCTTAATCCAGTTGTTATGTAGGTTGGCATAATAGTTAAGGTGTTTACCTTACAGACACAAGGTGCACGGTTTGATTCTTACATGGGGTAACTGGCTACGCTTAAAATGACCCGCAAGAGCAGTTAGTCTAGTACTAATCTTTGAGCCTACAATAACATTTCTACCGGTCAGATATACATAGAAAAAACTCTAAATGAATAAATGTGTAGCAGACCTAATTAATAGAACTGAAACAGTGAAATACAAATGTATTAATTATTTTAGGGATGACTCACCACCAGGATTAAACACTGTAACAGCGTAAAACCTATTCTAAGACAAGCTTATGTATAAATTAATTAACCTAGGCTTTATCATATTTCATTATATTAAATTATATTGTACAATTGACTTATTTCTAAGGTATACATAAATACATATATTTCCATATATTATGTAAAAGTATTTAGATATGGTATGTACAGATGTATCTTTTATTACTGTTCTTTTAAATGTTTGAATGTTTAAATTATGTCACATGATATATACATTGCTTTCTGATAGGTTGGCTTTTTATTAAATACCTGTGTAGGAAGTGGTTTTATCTTTACGCATTGAAAATGAGTTGGTATGACTTGAAAGCTTTGCGTAAAATAAAGTATTTATTTTATAAGACACTTGATTCCAAATTCTTGTTTTGTTGAAGTTTTATTTTTATTTTTGGAATTCCATTTGGCTGCTTGGAGAAGTTACTGTGGCATTTAGTTTCATATACATGTTTATAGGTTACTACAAGGCTAACTGCCCTTGTGGGCCATTATAAGCCTAGACAGTTACCCCATGTAAGAATCAAACCCTGCACCTTGGGTCTGTAAGGTAAACACCTTCACCATTATACCACCCACCCACAGGTCAGGCATATTTTTTTTTATCAACCATTGGAAAAGTTGTAGACAATAATAAATAGTTGAAGGATTTCATCTGTTAGGGGAAGAGGGCAAGGGTCAAGTGAGATAACAAGATGGTGTAGGATTACCTGATATGAAGGGATATTTTACATTATATGTATGAGTTAAAGTTCACACACATGCATATATTGATTTATATATATATATATATATATATATATATATATATATATATATATACATATATATATATATATAAAAATAAAAGGGTCTGTTCGGCCATCGAATGGGCTAACCACTGAATGGCTGAACATCAAACAAGCATCAAAAGTTCACTCACCGAACTTTCATTTCATCAACAGGGTAAGTAACTACTTGTCCAACACTTCCCCGTCTCACACATGGAAAGTGTTTCAAACCCACCAGGGTGGGAAGGCTTCGACCCCCAGACCCCCTTACTATACATACTAACTCTGAGGCCGCACTACAGTGGAGAAAAGGGGTTTGAAACACTTCTGTGTGTGAGACAGGAAGTACTGGACAAGCAGCAAGTAGTTACTTACCATGTCGATGAAATGAAAGTTCACTGTGTGAACTATCAATGCTTACTATTCGATTTTCAGCCCATTCGACGGCTGACAACAGACCCATAAATATATATATATATATATATATATATATATATATATATATATATATATATATATATATATACATACATATATGGGTCACCTTCGTTTGCCCGAAAGTCCATTTGACTGAAACTCATTTGCCTGACAAGTAGTACTTGCAGGCAAATAAAAGGGATATATCCCTTTCCCCACTGTAGTGCGACCCTGGAGTTAGTATATATAGTTGGGGGGGGGGGCAGAGCCAGAGCCCCCCACCTAGTTTGGTTTTACTGAACAATATACAAAAAAAAGCTGAGAATTTCAATAAAACTAGCTGGGGGGCTCCGCCCCCCACACACCCCCTAACTATATATACGAACTCCAGGCTCGCACTACACTGGGGAAAGGGATATATCCCTTTATATAAAACACAAGCTGCAAGCTCTAATTCAAAGTGAAAAGGGATAAAGGGATGATGATGAAGCAAGGAGGAAATTCAAGAAATAAGGAGAAAGTGGGATTTTGGATGCAAATCCTTAAGGAGAATAACAGCAGCCATACAGAATATTATATTCATAAAGTAGCAGAAAGTATTCCAAAAAACTAAGCCAACACAAGAATGGCAAAAGCAGAATCTGCAGATAGGGATGACTACAACTCTGGGTATAAGAAATAGGCAAGGGGAATGGAATTTACTGGAGACAACTGGCAAGGGAACCAAGGTATTGGGAGCAAACAATAATAGAGGCAAAGGTAAAAGAATGGGAAGAGGCCAAGAAGACATTTAGACTGCAGGCTAGAGACTGCCTTCCCTATCAGAGATCATTTTCAGCGTATAGACAAAGAGAAAGGGATAGGCGAATCCTAAGTGAAAGACCTGCTCTGGTAGAGTTTTTAGTTGAATCTAGAACATAACTTGCTGTTAAAAAAGGGTTAATTTTATTTTTTTTATTTTATTTTAACATTTGCTGAGCGGGCTAGTCTAACCGGATATATGTCCATTTTCAGTAGAGGCCCGAGGAGAAAAGCTCCAAGATATTACAAAGAAAAAATATATACAAATAGTCCACAAGAACAGTAGAAATATAAAAAATAATTACATAGTCCATCAAAAAGTGGATATACAAAATAATTACGTCAGTATAAAATTGATTGGCAGCAATAATTATGTCAGAAAAACAAAATATATATTATATATAATTAGTAGGATGTATAAAATACTGCACAATTAACTGTAGCAACCAATCGGAGGTAGTTAGAAAAGACTGGGAAGAGAGACTGGATAAGCAATTCACAAGGAAATAATGGAAGGACATTTGTATGGCTCCCAAATATGCAACAAAATCTAGAAGAATTATGATTTTATCCTTGGAAGTGTTTGCATAGGTACTTTTATACCCCAACAGACTCCAAAGATTTTTTTCTCAGGTAGATGGCAAATGTTGGATGCGTGATAGGGAAGAAAGAGATAACTGGGAACATATGGAACATAGGGACACAGGTGGACAATGGTCTCACCTTCGATAACCACATCGCCACAACAGTGAGGAAATCCACACCTCATCACTAAGGGCTTTTCATCCAGAAAAAAGGAGGTCATTGTCCCACTGTACTCATCCCTCATTAGACCCATTATGGAATACGACGCCCCGTTCGGTATGTACCTCTCAAGACATCTGCAACACCTGGAAAGGCCGCAGAAAAACCTCACTAAAAGAATCACAGGCCTAAAGCAGATGCCCTATGCTGGCCATCTAAAAAAACTCCACCTATACTCTGTCACATATCGTCTACTCAGAAGCAATCTCTGCTTAACATACAAGGCCATGTCAAACCCAGAGCTGTTGGACATGCTACACAAAGAAATCCCAATCCCTCAGAGCCATACGCTCCAGGGATCTAAACCTTGTCATCACAATGAACAAAACATGCTGGAGGGATAGGTTCCTGACCCAGAGACTCCCCAGACTCTGGAATAGACTGCCCATACATGTCAAGCAGAGCGCCTCTTTGGCCCTCTTCAAAAGGAACCTTGATGATTGGATGGGAGATAGGAAATTCATCCTGGGAATCACATCAGTCGCCCTGCTAGACAGGGATCCAGGGAAGTAAACACTGTGGGAAGAAATAGCCAGGGAATTGTTATGGCTAGGCTTGTATAGGCCATAGGGCCGATAGCCTAGTACCAACTTATGAACCTATATGTTTTGAGTGTAATGAGTTGGCAGACAAACTTCCCTGCAGAGTAATTTGGCAGAAATATTACATGAGCGAATAGGTGTAACTAAGGAAATTAATTTTTTGAGCTGGGGAAAAAATATCTGAATTGACTGGACATAGTAAGGCCTTGTTAAGTTTAATTCTGGTGGCTTTTAAAGCAGCAATTACTAGAAAACGGAAATCAAAGTCTCAACCAACTATATTTGAAGCAGTGAATATTCTAACAAAGATAAAAACTGGAAGTGGGATCTTTAGAAAAAAAGAATACAATGGAAATTGTCAAAGCAATATATGCAGAATAATGTTTTGGAGGAGTACTGAGGTTTAAGGAAAGACAGGAACCGAACAATTTATGTAATGTTGGATTGATGATAAATTGTATAGAAAAATATATAGAATAATATATGTGATATATAGAATAATATATGTGATGTATAATTTTTGTAACTGTGAACATATTAATATGGTTTGTTTTCTTATATAAATGTGTATTTATCGATATCTTAAGTGAAAATTCATTAAAGGTGTTAAAAATGGTTATTCTGCAAATATGTCTGACATACACTCTCCCATAATGCAAGATGAAAATGGAGACAAGCAGGATTTTAGAATACTCTTTCGGAGATGAAAGCATGGCTTATATTAGTACGTGTGCTCCAGACAGAGGCAAATACGGTCACCAGTCCTCAGTCTGTAATGTCCTCAAGGAGGCAACCCATTCATTCTCCTAAATCAGGAACCTTTTGGAACAGAATACCTTGGGATCTATTCAAGGGGCTCACAATATACTGGAGTACTGATCACTTCCTTTTTCCCTTTCTTTCTGGTTTGTGATTTCATTGTTTCCTTTATCTCCTTGTCACCCTTGGGAGTAAAAAGATGGTCACTAACTGGGGAAGGTGGGTGAATGAGTGGGAACCCATTCAACTGCAGTGATCCTATTATACAAAATGTCTGCAGTTATGGTGCATGTACTATTCTCAATTATAACATGTTCCTTACAAGGACCACTGCTGAAGTATGATTCGGGGGTACTAAATCACTCAGCTGCCTCATGGCTGGAAATAGATATACACCATACTATTGTAGGACAGAAGTAGCAAATCCCGCCCTGCTGCAAGACAGGAGATCTGGAATGTAATGTCTGGACAATGAGTGTTAGAGTAGCTGGCTACCAGATACTCTAATCAGATGTATTTCTAAAGACGACTGCTATAGTGGCTGCACACCTGATAACAGTTTGCTGTCTCAGGTCCTTCAAAAGCTTTTCCATTTTTATCATAAAAAAGTAATGTATGCAATTAGCTAACCATTTAGACAATAGTGGTCTACACTGATTGCCTGGTATAAAAGATACAAACAGCAGAAAGTACAGTTTTGTAAGTAAACTTACTATAACAAGAAATGTTCTAATAGAGGTTTACTGACTACATCCTGCCAAGGTTATGACCATCTGGCTAACTTTAAAAGCTTCATGACACATTCCACTCATCTTAACCAGTGTAGGGATGGAGGAAAGATGCAATAAAAGCAGTGGTTAAGGCACCAAAAGCTTCAGAGCTTTCGTGTCTCAAGAAGGAAGATTAGAGCTCTCAAAATAAAACTGCAAGAGAAACAGACAAACATATAGAAATATATATACAAGAGTATATACAAACACACCATGGCAATACACCTAATCCAAAACAAGGGGGATAGAGGGAGTGGATGAGGAGAGAATCCAACTGGGCATTCCTAGTCTTGGAGAAAGCATATGACAAGGTCCTAAGAAAGCTGACCTGGGCAGTACTGCTGTGGTATGAAGTCCCAGAAACATTGGTAGAATTAGTGCAGGCTATGTACAAGGACACAATGACTCAAGTACGAACAGTGTTCAGCCTCACAGAGGGGTTCCCAGTGGGAGTGGGTGTACATCGGGGTTCAGCTCTGAGCCCACTGATGTTCATACTGGTGATGGACTACATTAACAAACAAGGTGGAGGGGACGGATCAACAAAGCTGCTGTATGCAGACAATGTGGCAGTACAGGCAGACTCTGAGCTAGAACTTCAGAAAGGATAGAAGATTGGAATGCAAATCTGAAGGCACATGGGATGAAACTAAGCACAGATAAGACGGTGGTAATGGCAGCAAATTGGGGAAATCAGAAGCAGCTGGGAATAGACAGAAGGGAAGACAGTCAAACAGGTAAACAAGCTTCAAGTATCTGGGAGGGGTAGTTGAGGAAAAGGATAGTCTGAATGAAGAGGTCAAAGCTAGAATCAGAAGGGCTGCAGGCAACTGGCATAGAGTATCAGATGTAGTCTATGACAGAAGAATGCCAAAGAAGCTGAAATGTAAGGTGTACAAGGCAGTGGTGCAACCAGTACTACTGTATGGTACAGAAACCTGGCAGTAAAGGCAGAACAGCTGAAGAAGCTAGAAGTCATGAAAATGAAGTGCCTGAGAAAGGTGGTAGGAAGCACACTGTGGGACAGACGAAGAAATGAGTACATAAGAGCAGAAGCCAAAGTAGCTCCAATTGCAGAAAAGATCAAAGAGAACAGATTACGGTGGTTTGGGCACATGTGTAGAAAAACAGAAGACAATCTGATGAGGAAGATTTGGGACAGACAAGAAGAATGTAAGAGGAAGCGAGGATGTCCAGCAAAGAGGTGGATGGATTGTGTGAAAGAAGATCTGCGACAGTCAGGCAGGAGTGTGGCACTGAATTGAGAGAGTTGGCGACAGTTAACATGATATCCCAACCCCATGTAGAAAAATGGGAAAAAGGGGGGGTGATTATGATGACAGGGAGGGGATGGCTACTGCAACAGAGATCTATTAGAACAGCTGTTATTAGAAGTTTACTTACTTAACTATAATATGTTTAGCATTAGATCATTGTTACAGTAAACTAAGCTTTATTTCCAAAGCTTTGGATTACATAGGAAGGAGGAGGAAGGAATATAAGAATCCAAGAACCTATGGAGAAGGGTCCTAGCAATGTTTGTTCTAGACCTGGGAAAAGAATCCATTTTGTAATGTTTTGTGAAAGTATTTAATGGGGACCAGGTTGCTGCCTCTAGAATATGTCTAGACTCCACCCCTTCCCAAAAAGTCACAGAAGCAGCCAAAGACATAAGCTATGACCCTGCCTGGAAGTGACTTTTTATGGTGAGAAGAGCAGAAAGAAATTACACAAGACAACCATCTAGAAATTGCCTTCTTTGGCACTGGTTGTCTTTTTCCCTTCATATGAAACAAACAGATAATAGGCCATCCAGAAGGATCTTGTTCTGTCTAAATATTATCTGAACTCTTTGTGGCCATCCATAGAATGGAGTATGTTTTCTACTTTCTGTTTACATTCCAGAAAGAAGGCAGAGAGAAATTAATAGATTGGCTCAAGATAAATACTGAAACCACTTTAGCCTTAAAAAGGATTCGTTTTCAAAGAAATCCTGCCCTTGTGGAAAATGAGGTAGAGCTGACTCACCATAAAAGCCTGTAACTCGGATATTCTTTTTGCAGAAGTCAGACCAATGAGCAATACAGGTTTTACAAGTTAAGTACCTCAAATTAGTCTGATGAGCTGGTTCAAGCACCTGGTATCTAGGCACATGAAGACATAAAGCCCCTTTCAAAAACAAAGGGTTGGGAGGGTGGCCTAATGGTTAAAGTGTCTGTCTTACAAACACAAGGTGCAGGGTTTGAGTCTCACAAGGGATAATTGGCTAAGCTTAAAATGGCTCGCAAGGGCAGTTAGCTTAGTACTAATCTATGAACCTATGAACCTATGATTGGCTTGAGGAAAGGTAGAAAGGGGGAAATCTAAGGGCAGAAAAGCAGAAATTTCTAAAAGATTAATCCTGACATAACTATAAGAAATGCTAGAGGATAACTCCTGTCATAAATATTCTAGAACTAAAGGCATCCACACCTTAAAAGGGTCCTGTTTCTTAATATGACACTAAATCTTTTCCACTTGCATATATATATATATATATATATATATATATATATATATATATATATATATATATATATATATATATATATATATCCTATTAGCAGGTTCCTGAGACTTCTTTAGTACCCGCTGCATGTCTGCTGAAAAAGGTACCTAAAGGATATCAAAACTCTGCATTGTCCAGGCAGTCAATAAAAGTGTTTTCAGACTTGAGTGTATCAAAATAATGACAGCTCCATGTTGTCATATTTTCAACTTGTCGGTTGTCGTATCTGACCTTGGTGCCTTATACCAGAGTATTGGATCAAAGAACTCTACCTTCTCCCCTACCCACAATTCCCTCCTCCTAACTGATCTACCTTGGATCCGAGTTTGTTGACTGCTTCCATAATGTCTCTAATAATAGAGGGAATAAAAGGGGTGTCCACTATGGGATGAGATATGGAGCAGGATCCTGCCAAGGCTGGATCGAGCCCCAGAAGATCTAAAATAGCAGTTTGGAAGGGGGAAGGAGAGTGGGATGTTGAATCGAACAAAAACATAACAACACAGATCTAGCGTTACGGGAAGTACATAACTTTTGTATCCGATGTTGTCTATTTTCATTCGATTCAACATGTGGGACAGATTCCCATGCTGCCTAAAAAGGGCCCGAGTGGACTCAAGGAAGGACATTCCTGAGAATAGCAGAGCCAAATGATGTGTGACCTCTGGACTGCACATCCAGTTTGTAATGGGACACACAGGTATGAGCTGCAGACCAAGTTGCTGCTGCACATATGTCTCTGACAGAAACTCTTTTTGCAAATGCTGTCAAAGTTGCCATCACTCTGGTAGAATCAGCTTAAGGCTTAAATGCAAAGACAACACTCTTGTCTTATAAACAAAGGAAATGCAATCTGACAGCCACCTTGAATGCATGACTTTTAATACATGGCGTCCTAGTTTTGTCTTGGAAGAGTAGACAAGGGGCTGGTCTGATTTTCTCAAGTCTTTTGTACAATGTAAATAAAATCTGAGTTACCTACGGTATGGAGAATATACTCACCCTTGGTATCAAAGCTTGGAAAGAATACAAGCAAATCAATTTGTTGATTTAAATTGGATTCTGATCCCACCTTTGGAAGGAAGGAGGGATTTCATTCTTCTCAGTGAAACTATATCTTTGCGGAAAAACAAGGAAGGGTAGCTTGCATGAAAGTGCTTACAATTCTGAAATCCAACATCCCGAATTGATTTCAATCAGAAAAAATAGTCTTCCAAGAGAGAGCTTTTAAATCTGCTCATGCTGCAGGTCCAAAGGGTCTTTGAGTCAAAGATTGTAGTAAAACTGTAACATCCCATGGTGGAACTGGATTTCAAAGGGGTGGTTACAACAGGAACATTCCCTTAAGGAAAGTTTTGGTCAACCTGACTGATGCAACAGATGAATCATTATGTCCTATATAAAAATTTGGGATGGCAGCCATCTGGATTTCATAGTGGAGTAACTGGAACCTTGCAGAAAAAGTTCAGAAAGAAAATCCAGTATCGCTGGAATAGGAGTTGAAAAAAGATCTAAACCCCTTGAGGACTCCCAAATAGAAAATCTTTCCCATTTGCTCTTGTAAGTCTTTTTGGTTGATACCTTGTAGAAGAAGAAATTATGTAGACTACTGGGGAGGAAAGCCTGGAATCCCTGGCTACAGTTAAACTGGAGACACCATGTGGTTAGTTTCAGGACTGAAGATCCAGTACAGGCATCTCAGATGGGTGACTGAGTAGATCCAGAGTGGGACCCAGTACACATGGTGGGTGCAGTACGCGAGGCCAAAGGAAGGGGAACCATACCTGCAGAGGCCAAAAGGGGACAATGAGGATTACCCTGATCTTGTACCTCATGGCTTTCTAAACTTTCAGGGAAAAGGGGAATTGAAGACATAAAGGAGGGAAGGGGGCTAAAAGTGAACTACAGCATCTCTTGGTGACTGTCTCTGCTGGGGGATGAGGACAAAATAATGTCTGCATTTGTTGTTGAAGAAGGAAGCAGAGAGGTCTCAGCAAGGTTGGCCCCAGAGCTGAAGATCCATTACCACTGTCCAACAGACTACTCGAGAGGTAATAGGATACTCCTGCTCAACCTGTCCACTAGTATACTGGACGTCACAAGAATGTGCATTGCCAATGAAAAGCAGTGTGAAGACATTGTCCATTGCCAGAATTGCATGGCCTCTCAGCAAAGAGGGTATGAATGTGTTCTACCTTGCTTGCTGACATACCAGACTACTGACATATTGTCTGTGTGAATGGAAATCACACCCATGGGTAGGAGGTCCTGAAAAGCCTGCAACACTAGGAAGACTGCTCTCATCTCCAAGTTTGGCCTCCACTGTTGACCACATCCCTTAAACTGTCTTCCCTTTGAAATGCTTCCCCCACTGTAGAAGGGATGTGTCTATGGCCCTGGGAGCAGGTGGGCAAAAAGGGTCTGCGCTATACTACTGATGGAGATGTAATCCACCTACTTGTGATTCCTGCACAATTGTGTAAGTCAGATTCTGGTGTGAAGGGAGTTACATTTCGGCACCTATTGTGCTGCAGTGTTCACTGTAGGACTCTCATGTGGTACCTTGCTTATGAGACCAGTATACTGTAGAGGCCATCAGCCCTAAAAGGAGAATGAGTCTTGCCTGTGGACATGGATGTTGCATCACTTGATAAGCTATGAACCTTTATGACTGAACTCTTGCAACTGGGAGTTTTGCAATTTGGTGGACGGTATCTATCTGGCATCCTATTAAGTTCTATACTCTGCCTGTTCTTATTGTTGACTGATATTCCCAGATGGGTTGCAAGCGTGAGAACAAACATTTGGTGTTGCACTAGTAGATCACTGGAGGTAGCAGTTAGGAGCCAGTCATCTAAATATAGGAAGACCTGAATCCCCTGCAGTCATAGATGAACTGCTACCACTGACAATACAAGCTGTTCTAAATATCAGGAAGGGAAAGAGGGATAGGAAAACAGACAGCAATCAGTATAAGTGGGAGCACAGGTTGTAACATCCACTTCAGCATGGGGAACCTTAATTTTAGGTTAGATAATGCCTGTAGGTGCAGCCATCAATTTGGGACAATTGTTCCTTTCTGAAGGGTTAAAATTCATGTTTTGAAGATGTACATAGTTTTGTGTGTTTGTTCCACATTAAAAGGGGATGGGGTGTTTTGTATTTATTTTTTTATTTGCAGGTTTTCCAAAATATCTTGAAAAATGTGACAGATTCAAGTGGAGAAGAGAAGAAACAACTGTACAAAAGATCAGCCTGCCAAACATTAGTATATGCATGTAACACAAAAGCTGGAAAAACACTGTTGTGTACAATAGGTGGGAACAATAGCTTTTTATCATGATGGCTATGCTGTATGTATTATCCTGGAACATGAATGGTCTTATAGGTAAAGATAAAAGTAAAGAGTATTGAATCATATTAAGAAATGCAGAGTGCAAATAGCAATGCTACAGGAAACACATCTGGAAAGAAATGAGCATGTGAATTTGAGAAAAACAGGATTTAAGAATGGATATTCAGCAGAACATCATGGACAGAGGGAAAGGGGAGTAACTATACTAATTGCTAGATAGGTCCCAACAGTGATAGATCAGGAAAACAAGAGAAAAATAATAGATTTGTAGTAGCTAGGGAGTACTGGCAAGACAGGACGGTTATAAAGGCATGTATTAATATTCCACCTACAACTGCTATTGTGGAGCTTAAGAACATTTGGGGAGAAATAACCATCTTTCAGTATTATTTAAAGATGGGGACTGGAATTTGATTTGCAATATTTAGGATGTATCAGGGGAACCTAGAAGGGACGATATAACAAAAGAGGACAGATTGTTGAAGAAATCCATGAAAATATTTGGTATGGAAGAGGTGAATTCAGTAGTAGGAACTTGGACAAAATTTACATGTTTTTCTTCAAGGTACAATAACTGGGACAGACTAGACAGAAATTACATTTCAGAGGAACATGTGCATTTAATTTGCTTCAACACATCCAATAACTATTTCTGATCATGCACCAATAAAAACTATGATAAAAAATGCAAGGTAATGAAGTAAAAATAAGACACTGGTACATTCTCACCTACCTGTTAAAAAGAGAGGAATTTAAGGAATGGATAATGGAAATTATTCACGCGTTGTTAGGAAAGATAGAAATATCTTCAGAAGTTATAGCTAGTGACTGAGATGAAATGAAAATGGAGCTTAAAAATAAGGTCAAAGTAAGAGAGAAAGGGATAGTGTTAATAAGTAATAGAAATTACTTAGAGGGGCAGACAAAGGTTAAAGTATTGCAGAATAAGGGGAATCTCACAGAACAAGAGGAGAAGCAAATTCAGAGTGTAAAGTGAAAATAAAGGAGTATGTGGACAATATGCATGAAGGCTGCAGTTAAGCAACTATTTTTCAATAACTCCAGAGCACAAAACATTTAGTACAACAACTTAGGCAACAAAATACTGAAAGGGTTGTTGTCAAACAGGAAAGCTATGACAAGAAAAATAACCAGAGATCCTATACAGGTTTTAGAGATATTCTGGAAATTTTATGAACATTTGTATAAAGCAGAGAAATATGAAAATCAAGAAAGAGTATAAATGGAAATATTTTTTGGAAGAGTTAATTATGCCAAGGTAAGAAGTAGAAGAGGCTCAACAACAAGCAGTTAAGCTAGGAGATGATGAGATAAAAACAGTGATGCATAATCAATCCTCAGGAAAGTCTCCAGGAACAGATGGTATTTCTGTGGAAGCTTTGAAATTAGGAGGGATGAAAGTGACAAAGATCTGGAAGATTTTGTTTAAGAGTATTTTAAAAGGAGGGGAAGCACCAACGTTTTGCAAGAAAGATGTGGTGGCTGTGTTACCTGAAGGTGGCAAAGACCCTCAAGACCTAGCATCATATAGACCCTTTTCAATGTTAAACCACAATAACAATGTATTTATGTCTAAACTAGCTGAAAGAATGGCAAAGGTGTTGCCAAAATTGATATGGATCACTGTGGTTTTCTGGAGGTTCCAAAGCAAACATTTTACAACACTGATAGAACAATGTAAAAATATATCTCTGTTATTGGTGGGTTTTGATGCACAGAAAGTATATGACCAAGTAAGTTGGGATTAAATGCGTACAGGATTGAAGCATTTGCATTGCCCGATATAATAACAATGTTAATTTGAAGGATCAGAGGCAGGAATTAAAGTGGGAGGGTTCCTCTTAGATAAGCTATGTTTAAAGAGGGAAAACCAGACAGGGGTGTCCTCTTTCTGTTTTATCAGCTTTATATTTAGAGCTATTGGCAAAGAAAATAAGGGACTCAGAAATACAAGGATATAACTGGTATGGTAATAAAGAAAAGTTAGCTTTACTTACAGATGATATTATTTTGTATCTGATAAATCCAGAAAAGGACATATTGTTGTGAAACATTTTGAGACAGTTTCAAGTCTTTTTGGATATAAAATTAATGAAGATAAAAGAAAGGCTTGAGTCATAAATTATGTACTCCCACACAAACTGGTTTAGCAATACTCATATTTATGAGGATGTGATAATATGAAGTATTTAGGAGAATGGATTAAAAAGGCTTCAGTTATGGCAGCTAAGGATATGTGGGAAGAGACTAAAAAGATAATACAAAAAACTAAAACTAGGAAAGCTTATTTATGGATATGGATAGTAAGATAGAGAAGTGAAAATGTTTTTAGTCCCTTTAGTCTTGGATACAGGTCAGGTGTACTTTTATCAAATCAAGTAGAAGTTGTGGACAACAATTAAAGAATTGACGAAATGCATCAGGGAGGAATGGGGGCAAGAGTTAAGCAGAATAAGTTGATCTTTTCAACAGAACAAAGTGATTTAGATTTACCCGATTTGAAGGGATATTTTAGAGCTACACAGTTAAGGTTCATACACCTAACGCAAGCAGAAGGTTATAATTCAAAGGGAATAGGGACAATGATGAAGCAAGAGGAAAGTTCAAGAAGGAGAGAGACAGAATGGTATTGTGGATGCAGATCCTTAAGGAGAATAACAACTGTACAGCATATTATACTCCTACAGTAGCAGATATTATTCTAAGAACTAATCCAATATGAGAATGCAGAATGGCAAACAGAGAAAGGAGATTTTACCAATAGGGATGCCTGCAAGTAGAGGTACAGAAAAATAGGCAAGAGAGGGCTGGGATTTACTTGAGAAACCTGCCAAAGGAACCAAGACACTGAGAGAGCAAATAACTGAAGCAGGAAAGGTAAAAGAGTGGTATGAGGTCAAGAAGAAATTTGGATTGCGGGCTACAGACTGCCTTCCCTACCAGGGCATGATCTTAGAGTACAGGCAAAGACAAAGGAATAAAGGAATTTTAAGTTAAAGACCTGCTCTGGTAGAGTTTTTAGTTGAAGTAGATTAGCAAATGTTAAAAAGGGATAGTTAGTGGGGCATATAAAATATTGCATGATAACTGTAAGAATCAATCAGAGGAGCTTAGAAAAGATTGAGAAAAGAGAGTGGAAAAGCAAGTTACAAAAAAACAAAACAAAACAAAACAAAAAAAAACAATGGGAAATGATGTGCATGGCTCCAAAGTATGCAACCAAGAAATTTACAAGAAAACAATGGGAAGCCATATGCATGGCTCACAAGTATGCAACCAAGTCCAGAAGGTTTATGATCTTTGCTTGGAAGTGTTTACATAGATATTTTTATACCCACGGCAGACTTCAAAGAATTTTCCTCAAGTAAACAGCAAATGTTGATGGTGTGATGTAGAAGAAAGAAGTAACTGGAAACATATGTTTTGGGAGTGTAATGAGTTGGCAGATTTTGAAAAATCCCTGCAGAGTACTTTATCAGAAATATTGGGTGGGGCAGGTCGCTATATGTAAGGAAATGATTCTTTTGAGCTGGAATGCAGGATTTGAATTGCCTAGACATAGGCCTGTTAAGTTTAATTATATGGGTTGCCAAAAAGCAATTACTAAAAAAATGGAAATCAGAGTCTACACCAACTATATTTGAGGTATTAAATATTGCAAAAGAGATAAAAGAACTGGAAGAGGGACCTTTACAAAGGGAAGGAGCAAATTACATACAAGTACATGGAAATTGTGGGAACAATACATGCATAATAATTTTCAGGAGGAGTAAGGTTTAAGGGAAGATAGGAATTTCAGCAGTTTTTTGTAATGTTGGACCAATGATAGCAAAGAAAAATATGTGATGTATTTAAATAGAAACAAAATGTTAAAATAGTTTATTTTCTTTTCTGCTAATGCATATTTGCCTATTTCTTAAGTGATAATTTAATAAAGGTGTTTAAAAATGATGCATCTTGATATAGGAATAACACAAGCCAGAGGAAAGAAACACATAAATATTTAAGAACTGGTGGCACATAATTCCTGATACTGGCTGAAGCACCAATGAGAAAATATTTTCCACTTGCCAATATAAGATTTTCTAGTAGTGGGGTTTTCTTGCCTCCTTTAATACCTGCTGCATACCATCATGAAAAGGGTGCCTAAAAGGAATCAAAATTGAATCACCCAGGCAGTTAACTGAAGTTGCTTGAGACTGAGGTGCATCAAACTCCCTATGCCTTGTGTGAGTAGGTCTAGTATGTGAGGAAGCTTGTGGTAATTGCCCATGACTTATTCCATAAGAAGGGAGAACCAAAGCTGGCTAGTCCAAATGGGAGTCACCATAACAACTTCTGGACAGTCTTTCTGAATCTTCAGAATTACCCTGGATATCAGTGGAATGGGTGGAAAATGCATAAAGGAGCACTTCTGACCATGGGAATGAAAACACGTCTGATTTATAGCCTTGCTTACAAGGAGCCATGGAACAGAACTTGTTCGGTTTATGTTCTGATAGGAGGCAAACAGATCTATTTCAGATGTCCCGTACAACAGGATCTACTCCTGCAAGACCCTCTTGTTCAACTGCCGCTATATTTTGCTCTGACAGAATGTAAGGTGCTTGAAGAGCTTAAGAGTACTGTAGAGCTACCTCCCACGCCATCATAGCCAGCCTGCAAGAGGGTAAGACCTGCTGCACTCCTATTTATTTACCATCTCACCATAGTGTTGCTTGCAATCACCTGAAGAGATCCAGGGGATGACACATGAAGAAGAGATTTCAAGGCATGGATCACAGCCAACATCTTTTTGACATTTATGTGCTTTGGTCTGTCTAAGGCATACCACAGGCCTTGTACCTTTGCCCTTACAGAAACTGGTCCCCAAACAAAATCACAGGTGTCTTTAGTTATAGATTGATTTGGGATCTGAGGAGAAAAGGGGAGGCCTAGATTTAGAGACATCTGTTGTCTTTGCCACTAAAGTTCCATTTGACAAAGCTCAAAATTGGAATCTGTAATTCCAGAGGATGAAGACGTTGGGTCCATGAGTCTTTTTTTTTAAATAAAACTATTACATTTTTCTCATGTGTAATCTGGTGACAGGAATCATAAGAATCACAGAAGGCTTGAACATTAGAATCCTAAAATACTCTGTTGCAGAAGTCCGAGACCGATTGCAGAAACTCAAGAAAGTCTCTAAACAAAAATCCCCCTTATCCTGTGTAAGAAAAGCCTTTTGCTGAGAGGTATCTAGAAGGAAGCCCAAAAATCACAACTCTTGTGTAATGAAGTTAAGGAGGATTTTTATACATTTATCTGGAATTCTGGATAGGTAAGAAGAGATGAAACACATGTTCATAGGTAGGTACTAGGCTATCGGCCCGAGGGCCTACGTAAGCCTAGCCAACAAGGTTCCCTGGCTTACACCACCCAAGAAAGTTATTTTCCTGTGCCACTGTCAAGCAGAGACTCAGAAGTGATCCCTGGGGTTTATTTCATATTTCCCATCCACTCATCAAGAGTGCTAATGAACTTTGCTTGACACAGATGGGTAGCCTCTGGGACAGGAATCTATCCCTCCAGCATGTCCTGTTTATTGTGGTGACAAGATTTAGGTCCCTAGACCATGTAGCTCGGAGGGATTGGGATTTCTTTAGGTGTAGCATGTCCAACAGCTCTGGGTTTGACATAGCTTTATATGTCAGGCAGAGATCACCTCAAAGTAGGCGATATGCTACGGAGTAAAGTTAAGGACTCTTCACATCTGGGAAAAAATCTGCAAAGATGAGCAAGAATAAAGAAATATATGAATGTCCTGCAGTTTGCAATGAGCTGTCACTAGAGCCAGACAGATTGTTTACACTCTTGGAGCTGTAGATAGCCCATAGGGTAAAGCTGAAAACTAATACTGTGATCCAAGTACAGATCCATCTGAGAAATTTCTTGAAGCCTGTGGCTATATGAATGTGTTGAATTAGTGCCCTTTAGGTTTAATATTACCATGATATTCCAAGGAGGAATGACATAAAAGTTTGAAGGGTCAGGTAGTTTCACATACAGATTGAAAAAGGAAAATCTAGAACTGGTCTCCAAGAAACCTCTTTCTTTGGGACCAGAAACCTTCTGGAATAGATGTACTTGCTCCTTTGACTTAAAGGCAGAGGTTTTATGACTCATAGGGTGAGTAAATGATAAAGAATCTAAGGAAAAAAAACTCTATAGTTTGGGGGATGGGGAGGAATTCCCCCTGAAAGGAGGTATTTGTATTAAATGCCAATTGTAAACCTCCTGAACCACTTTTAGCACCCAAGAGTCTGAAACAATCTGTTGTCAAGGGGGAATATATAGGGCCAGTTTCTGGGGCAAATTTCAAGAGACAGGGGAGGCATGGGAGAGCACATGGGTTAGAATGCTAGCATAGTCATTCTGAAGTGCTTATTTTTTGGAAAAAATATATATATTTTTTTGCCTCCCTGTTTGCCTTGATTTGATCGGCATTGCCTGTTTGGTCTTTTAAAAGGAAAACAGGATTTGGGAGAGTTGCAAATTGGGGGGGGGGTGTTAAAATATCTTAGACACTCCCTGAATTAACTACCTTCTTTCATCAGATTGTTTGAAGCCCTGAGTAGTAGAAAGGCAAAATATTACCCAAAGTAGAATTCAAAATGTCAGACTCTACCGCATCAGCAAACTTTTGGTTACATACTTATGGACATCTCCTCAAAACTGTAGCAGTAGCAGTGGCCCTAGAAACAATATCTGCTCAGTCATACACATTCTTCAAAGCATGTTTAGATACTTGAGAAACAATATGATTCAGAAAGAAACTACTGTCCGAAGGAAGTGAGGTGGAGTATTCCCTCAAACTGCCTGCACACAACAGGAAACATTCTACCTATATGCCTGGTAACTGAGAATTCTATAAGCTAAAGAGAAAGAAGACAAAATACTCTTAACTAATCTGTACAGCACCTTGCCTCCCTTGTCCATTGGGGAAGGGTTGATATTGATCAAGCCTGTTGCCAAATAGCAAAGCAAAACATGATATAGCAGATGGATCTATACATAAATGATGAAAACAAAAATGAGTTAACCTGAAGTACTTTATACAGTCTATCTGCTTTTTTAGGAACTGAAGATTGAGAGTTAGGACTGCCACAGCCAGCAATAAGCACATATTCCAAGACTGGCAAAATGAGAGTAATAACTGCATAATGAGTTATATCCACATGTAACATATCAAAGCATCTCAAATGTTCATCATATTGATCATTGCAGCAGTATCCTTAGCTATATGGGTTATATCCTGCAAGTATATGACAGCCAGACAGCTTTCAAAGCTTCAGGGCACCGAGTAAGACAGCTTTGAGCTGAGCTGACTAAAAAGATAGGTTTGGGCACCAAGACCTTCTGAGCTTTCCTGCTGCTGAAGAGTACACTCCTCTTGAAATGTTTGAGTTGACAGTTGGCTTGTGCTGTTCTTTGCTAGGCAGATAATTCCCTTTGGGGGAACAAAATTCCCTTTTCAAAAAATAGTTTTGTTTCATAACACTTTCCTGTTCTGGAAATGTATTTTAAAGCTAAGGCTGTCACAAGAATGTACTGTACTTTTAAACGACAGTGCCTTTTTTTACTGTCAGTTTGAAAGTTGATTAAAGCATTTAAAAAACTTTTTTTCTGTAGAGAAATTGTGCTTATTTTACTTCTTGGGGCTAGGTGTTTTAAAGTCCTTTTTAAATTTTTTTTCCTGTGAAAACCTGACTTCTAAAGTCTTTACATTTTTACTAGGTATTGCTGTTCCTTTTACCCAGGGGAAAAAGGCATCATTTTCAGCTTGATCTTGGAACACACTGTCAAGCCCTTCTTCCAGCAAAAAAAAATTAAGCAAACAGCTTGTGCCATTATCGCAGAGTAACAGTTTGCCTCATTGCAGGTGGGTGACTCTGCTGTAGACTTTACTTGTACCTCAGACCACTCATCTTTTACCATGGATCCCAACTATAGAACAGGGATTAGTGATGTCCTCTGTGGTTGTTAGGGTTCCCCTCACTGGGAAGACGAGAAACACACTCTTCTTGGTCCTCGGAGATGAAGCATGGAAGGCTTCTCTGTTTCGTCAGAATGATGTGGTCATCTCTGGGGAAGTTGCTATTGCCATGAACAACACTGCTGGCCTCATTTTTTCCTGTCAAAAAGATACAGAAAACTAAACATTTATCAACTCCTCAATTTTCACTGGACAGAAGTCATTTACTGGGCTTGGCTCAGGGTTTAATTCAGGCTATTAGTCATTTTTTGCAGCAGATTTCCCATTTTCTGATGAAAAGGGGGCAGCTCTATTCCTGAAGATATTCAATATTCTGAATCTGGACAGGAAGATGAAGGGACAGATACAGGGTTTTCTCCTCAGATTTCTGATTCAGACTCTGAGGAGGGTTCAGGTTCTGATTTTTGCTGTGGGGGTTTCTCTTTCTCTGAGACCATTTCCAGAATGTGCCAGTGGTTTTCAGTGGGATAACACTGAGGTTTCTCAGGCCTTCAGAAAATACGATGAGCTGTTACAGAAAGAATTTCCAGAACCTTCACCTGTTCATCCAGTTCTGTCACCTTTGGAGGATCTGTGTGTGTTACCACCTGCAATTTTCCTGACAGTCAGCCAGTAGCTCCTAAAAAGACAGATAGGATGTATAAAGATCTTCAAATGTTTTTATATATTCCTCCCAAACCTGAACCAGTAACTTTAGCTTTAATTAATCCTACCTGCTAAACACTTAAGTTAATTCCAATCCTACTCTTCCTGATAAGGACAGGAAGACTATTGATAAATACAGGAAAAATGTACATACTTCTGCAGCTTTGATTTTCAGAATTTTGAATTGTCAGGTTCATATGTTAAAGCTTGCTCTAACTAATTGTGAAAGAGTGCGGAATGTTTTGTTTGTAGTTGCTTCATGTGAGGAAAAATCTGCTTTAAATAATTTAGTTTCTTCTATTGTTCCAGTTCCTATTCTTTGTTTTCTGTGTGTGTATGACTCAGTTGATATTTCTTCCAGGGCTCTGGACACAGGTACTGTTTTCAGGATGTTTGCTTAGCTGCATTCCCAAAACCTCCTGATGATGTTAAAAATGAGATTCTAAATTCTCCTTTGGATAGAGATTTAATTTTTGGTCCCTCTGCTGTACAGATGACCAAAATGTGTGATGACAGGGGTAAGCTGATTCAATGAATCTCTTTAAGAGTTTTCAGCCCTCCTTTGCCAAAATTTCTAAGTGATTCTCCCCTTGCCCAGTTTTGGCAAACAAAATAAACAGTCACAACAAAATACAGGTAAACAGACGTTTAAGAAAAAATAGGAAGGGAGGTCCAAAAATAATTCTAGACCCCTCTTTCCCAAAACCAAGGGCAATCCAAAAAGTCAGAATGACTATTTAAGGAACCATACACCCCCCCAGCAGCCTCATTTTGCTTCCAGAAAGTCAGAATCTCCACTTTTCTCTTTGCCAACAGATAGTTTCAGACAAATGGGTTCCGAAGATAATTCTCAAAGGTTACAGATGGCAGAGTGAGGATATATTCCTCCTTTCCAGGGGGTAATCCCTTATCTGCCAGGCCAGACGCTTTCCACCTGTCCTTCATCATATGCTGTTCCAGGGAATGACAGAACCAGTTCCTCCATCCCAGGTGGGAAAAGTTTTTTTTCAAAGATGTTTTTTAGTACAAAAGAAAGAAACTGCTTGGAAAGTAGTTCTGGGTATTTCTTTCCTAAACCTGTTTGTGATAGTGTGCAAGTTCAAAATGTCATAATTTCACAGCCAGTTACTACTACTTCATCATTCAAGTTCCCGGTAACACTAGATTTAAAAGATGCTTATCACATCCCTATTCAGCGAGGATTCAGGTGTTTCTTAAGATTGTGTGTGTCTGGATTATATTATCAGTTCTCTGCCTTATCCTTTGGACTATCCACTGCACTAAGAGTGTTCACAAAGTGTCTAGCTCCAGTTATAGTTCATTGCAGGCTATAGAGTCCACATTTTTCCATATTTAGATGACTTGCTTATCTTTGTAAAGGTTTGTTTTTCACAGTGACAGAAATCTCTCACTTGGGTAAGAGAACTTCTTACACAAGCTGGAATTCCAGGAGAACATTCAAAAGTCTTTTTTGACTGCTTCACACATGAATGCATTCCTAGAGTATCAGCTAGAAACCTCAGTTCAAACAGCTTTTCTTCCACAGGAAAAATAGATCTATATGTATTTCTAAGAATTTCCACTCAGACTTCAGTCACTGAGAGAGAATACCTTAGGATTTTGGGTCTCCTGGCATCTATGATTCTTATGTTACTCATGGCAAGACTCCACATGAAAGATATGGTATCTGAAAGTCTTTCTGGTCCTATCACCAACATCCTTTTGTCCTTTCAAATCCCATGTGCTGGGGTTTGTCAAAACAGAAATCACTTGGTAGAGACAGCAAATATCAATAAATAAGGTGTCTCCTTCTCCCTCCCTGTTCCAAAGCAGTCAGTCACAACAGACATCTTAGACTTTGCTTGGGGAGCAGTTTCAGGAGGAAAAAAGTGCAAAGTGTGTGCTACACCAAGGACAGATGCAAGCACATACATATAAAATAGATGCTTGTCCTGATCAAGGCATTCAAAACTCCAAATCACCTTTGGTACCGCAAGACCTCTTCAACTTATGTACAATACCATAGTCATGTGGTACATCAACAAGCAAGAGGGAATCAGTTCACACCTCTTCTGCAGATTAGCCATGTTAGCTTGGGATGTAGCTTTACAGCATATCATCACTCTACAGACACCCTACGTTCAGTTAGAGCAAAACTGTGTGGTACACAAGCAGAGCAACACAAAGGCAGACAATCACAAATGGAAACTAGTTCGGCAGGTCTTCTAAAATTTGATCCATGTTGCCTCCTCTCTGAAAAATCAGCTAGCAAGATTCTGCTCCAGGACTCCATGAAAGAAGGCCTGGATGACAGATACCTTTTCTTTTCCTTGGACGGGAATGTTCTTGTATGCTTTTTCACCCTTTCCACAGATATTCAGAGTTCTTCTGAAGATCCAGAAGGAATCCCCCAAGATCACTTTGGTGATTCCCTTTTGGCCAGGCAAAAGCAGTTCTCCTTTCTTTTGGAAATGGCCAGGGTCAATTATCACAATCTCTCAGACAATAGAACTCATACAAGCTCAGGAGTTTTTTATACACCCTGAACATAATCAACTTCAACTGATGGCCAGGATGATAGGGTCTTAATTCTCTATAGGCACCTATTTACTGAGGATGTGCAGCAGGTACTAATAAGAAGCAAGAAAGCCTGCTACTAGAAAATCATATATTAGCAAATGGAAAAGGTTTGCTAGATGGTGGCAACAAAACCAGCATTTATTCAGGCCTAGTTCCACTGATTTTACAATATTTGTGTGAGATATTATCCTATGGCATTTCTTACTTCTCCATCAAGATTCATTTATCTGCTATTCTGGCATGTCTGCCCATGGATCCTCTTCTTTCAGTGCAGTCTTGTTTTGAAAAGATTTTGCATAGAAGCTTTCCAGTAAATAACTAAATAAACAAATAAATAAATGGCCCCTGCTTGGGATCTTAATTTTGTTTTAGAGATGCTAACACTTGCTCCATTTGAACAAGCAAAACTGAATGACTAGAGGATTTTAACACAGAAAACAGTTTTATTTTATTTATTTATTTATTTATTTTATTTTACATTTGTTGACCGGGCTAGTCCAACTGGATACAAGTCCATTTTCAGTAGAGGCCCGGGGAGATCAGCTCCACTATAATCTACATAAATATGAGACAAACAAAAAGTACATAACAACAAAAAAAAACAATCCAAAATACATAAACTTGAAAATATCCATCAACAAGTTGATTTATACCGTAACTTAATTTGACTGTGGATGAGTACAAATGTTTAGCAAGGCAAAATACAGTAATGTTTACCATGAGAAAAGTCTTAGATAATTCACAAAGAGGGGAGTGAGAGGATTAATTTACTAAATTCAGCAAAGTGGGTGAGTGGAGGGGAGATGTAGAAAAAGGTAATACTGGGGGGGGGGGGGGTAGTCTGGGTTAGTACATGGACATAGCCATTGTAATTTTAGTTGAATTTTTAGTTTTTTAAAGAGTGGTAATGATGAGAGAGATGTCAGTTTACTGGGAAGCTTGTTCCAAATCTTCCCCACTGAGTTTGAAAAAAGAGAGTTACCTGGCCTTATTGTGGGATTTCTGTATGGTTACCAGTAGTTTATTTGCAGATTGAAGGGTAGATAGGTTTGTGTAGGGGGAGATGAGGTTTTTGAGAATAGGAGTTTTATTAGGCTGGTATAGAATATTATGGGTAATGGAGAGTTGTTGAAATTCAATTTGGTTATTAAGTTCTAGCCAACCTAGAAGTTTGAGATTTAGACAGTGATGAGTTCTAAATGGGGAACCTGTAGCAAACCTGGCAATATTGTTATAAGAAGTGATCAATTTGTTTAGGTTGCTTTTGGAAAGATTAGTAAAAATAGATGAGGCATAGAGGAGGGTGGAGGTCAGATGGGTCTGGGCAATAGTAGCTCTAGCATCTGGGGTGAGAAAGGGTTTTATCCTATACAAGGATCCAAGTTTTCTGTTTACAGTTTTAATTGTAGCATTAATATGTGAATCAAAGTTGAGGTTATTATCAATTATTACACCTAAGAGTTTGGTAGTTGGGTCAGGAGCTATGATTGTGCCATCGATGGATGTAATAGAGAAATGAATTGGGGTGGATTTTATAGTAGGAGTGAAGAGTAGTAGTTTGTTTTTTTTGGCGTTTAGGAGTAGACAACGTTGTTGGAACCAGTTTTCTACTTGGTTAAATACAGTTTGGGTGATGGAGTGCAGTTCAGATGAAGTAGAAGCTTTACAAATCAAAGTGGAGTCATCGGCATATTGTATGCAGGTAGGTAGAGGTAATATAGTGGAAAGGTCGTTAATGAATATGGAGAAAAGTAGTGGTCCCAGGATTGATCCTTGAGGGACACCAAGGGTAATAGGGAGATGTTTGGATAGGTTGTTGTCCCACAGGACAGACTGCTGTCTATTGTCCAAGTACGACTTGAACCATTGTAGTGCTTGTGTGTCAAGTGAGAATGAATATAGTGTGTTGAGAAGTATTTGATGGTTAACCATATCAAAAGCTTTAGATAGGTCAATAAATAGTGCAGAGGAGAGCATGTTATTGTTACAAAGTTTATTTATACAGTCCGTAAAGGATAGGAGGGCAGTGGTGGTACTATGAGATGGTCTAAAACCATGTTGACAGTCAGCTAGTAGATTATTTTGGAGGATGTGGTCAAGAAATTGTTGATGTATGCATTTTTCCATGATTTTGGCAAGTGGTGATAGTAGGGCTATAGGTCTATAGTTGGAGAGTTCAGTTGAGTTACCACCCTTGTGAAGTGGGATTATGTGAGAGATTTTCCAGAGTGAAGGGATATAGCTTTCGGTTATGATTCTATTGATTAGGATAGAAATGGGGTAGGCAAGAACTTTTGCAGCAGTTTGAAGGAATTCAGGTGGTAGGAGATCAGCTGAGGGAGTACAAGGTTTAAGTTTGTGAAGTAGAGTATAGATGTAGGTTGTAGGAATAGGTTTAAGGTGAAAGGTAGGAATAAGTTTTAGGTGAAAGGTAGATGGTAGGGATGTTAGGGAGGATGAGGGGGTAGAGTTAATAGGTGGTAAGGTGTTGGCTAGAGATTGGACAGTTTCTGAAAAAAATGTATTGAAAGCATCTGCTATCTGGATGGGAGTGTTTGTAGAGAGACCAGATGGGGTTGGTGTTTTGGAGTGGCCTGGATGTAATAGTTTGCTTATGCCTGACCAGAAGGTTTTGGGTTGACTTTGGTGCTTGTTCTGGAGTTTCAAGAAATATTTTTTTTTATCCTGAACTATTGATTTTTGGTGGCATTTCTAAGCTGTCTAAAGAACTGCTGATCTATTGGGTCTTTAGTGTTTCTCCATTTGGACCAGATTTTGTTTCTTTGAAGGATTTGTTGTCTGGTTTCTTTAGTAAGCTATGGGGCTGCTTTGCTTCTAATTCTTATAGTGCGTGAAGGGGCATGGAATTCAAGAATTTGCAGGAATTTGGAGTTGAAATAGGATACTGCTTCATCAAGTGGTAGGTGCCTTAAAGGTGACCAGTCACAGGATTGAAGTTCAGATTGAAAGGCTAAGGGGTCAAAGTGTTTTTTGTTGCGGGTGATTTTAAAGGGAGTTTGATTTGGGATAAAGGATTTTTGTCTAGATAAATAGGTACGTGAGTGGTCACTAATATCGTCGGGAAGGATGCCAACTTTGTAAGAGAGGGGGTGTTTGTTGATGAGGATCCAATCTAGTATACTTTCTTTGCCGCTGGGTTTATGGATTCTGGTGGGGGTGGTAATAGTTTGGGAGAAGCCATAGAGATTTATATGGGCTGTAGGTTTAAGAGTGGCACAGATGTTCCAGTCTATATTAAAGTCACAGAGTACAATGGTTTCTTGAGGGAAGGATGTCGAAAGCCAGCAGAGGATACTTTCTAGGGTGCTGATTTTATTGCCTGGGGGTATGTAGGTGCATATTATGTAAATTTATTTTGTAGCACTGAGCTGGAGCTTAGAGATAAGGATTTCTACATTGGTGTCTACAGGTGGTTGTATTAGTAGAGAAGTGATTTGTAAATGAGATTTATGCAGTATTGCTACCCCACCACCCTTTTTGGTGGGTCGGTCTAATCTTAAGATATTATAACCAGGTGGGAGTATTTCATTGTCTTTTGTAACAGGTTTAAGCCAGGTTTCAGTTATGCATAGGATATCAAAAGAGTGAGTATTTAGTAGTGCGTGTAGTTGGCTTACTTTATTGTTAACGCTCCTTATATTAAGGTGAGCTATGAGTAGAGAATTTGGGGTTAGACGGGGCGTGAAAGGGGGAGTGGGGGGGCTAAGGGTGTTGCTGCCTGGTCCTGGGTTGGGATGAATGTCCCCATGAAGGAGAGGATATCCATTGGGATAGTAGTGATGCTTCAGAAGTTTAATGCAATTTTGTTGTGATTTTCTGTATTGCGTGAACGTAAGATGGGCTACTCTGTGGAATTTAGGAGATAGATAGGTTGAGTTGGATGTTATGTTTGAATGGCTTAGGGATCCAAGATCATTTATTAGCAATGTTTGTTTTAGGGGTTGGTGAGATGCTGTGAATTGTAGGTTTTCATAAAAGGTAATTGTGTATGGTATTGAAAGGATAGATAGGAAAGAAAGTAGGAGTGGTATTTGTACATATGTGAGTGTATGAGTAAGAGGCATGTTTGTAGGAGATTATAGAATAGTATAGGATTTAGGAGGTAGGGGTAGAGCGAGTGTGGAGTATAGAAAATATGTAAGAGGTGAGTGAGGTAAAATGTCAGTAAGGGAGTAGGTGTGTGTATGATTGGTCTGTAATGTGTTAGGGATAGCTATTGGATAGGAAGGAGGGGGTGTGGCCTTGTAAGTATAAGAGTAGGACCACTGGGGGTGGTTGGGAATTGGGGGTAGGGTAGGGGAGCAGAGTCAGCCCGCAGGGCGAACGGAGCGGGTTAGAGCAGGTAAGTGCGAGTCTGCAGAGACAATCAGAGAGCAGCAGCAGATTCTTGAGGCAAAGTAAGTATGTCCAGGTTGAAAGAGAGTGGTAAATCAGGTGATTGGTAGAGAAATGTTGGTGGAGTGGAAGGATTGAAAAGAGAGTAGCTAGATGGTGGGAAAAGAAAGGTAGCAGCAGAGTGATACAGCAAGGAGATTTGCAATTAGTCAGGGGAAGAGCTGGAAATACTATACAGAGCAGATATATAGGAGGCTGGAGAACGAGGTATGACCCTAGTCTGGATTAGGGTGCCATCTAGTGGGTGAAAGTAAAATACAACAGAAGTATGTATAATAGAGATAGCTGGATGATGGACTACAGATAAGAGATAGCAAAGGGAGAAAGTGGCAGATCGCTATATGGGTTTAGAGGAGAAAGAAATTGCTGCAGGGTTCCCTATTTGGTAGCTTGGTTTCTCTAGGTCCTAGGTCAAGTATAACTACAAAATACAGATTAATAGGTAGGTCCAAGGTGGAACATACTTTCTTAGTCTTTTTTCTTTCTTATTGCAGCTGACAGCAAAAATATTGAGCTTGGGCAACAGGTTTCCTTGGTCACAAGGTGGGACGTTTGGAAGAAGTAAATCACAAGGGGGTCCTGAAAGACCAAGCAGGTCTCTTAGTACAGGATAGGGGGTAGAGAGCTAGAAGGAATAGAGAGATAAAAATTAGGTGTTAGGACAAACAATTAATAAATGCTGTAACATGCAAGCTATCATGGTACTATAAGGGTAGATTCAAGTAAAGATAGGCTTATTTGCTGTAATATATGAGCTAACAGGATAAGACATAGGTATATACAAGTAAGGATAGACATTATTTAAGGATACAATGGACCGTAACTTATGTTAGCATTTGCAGATATTGCAGAGACATAAGATAAGCAAGCATTTATTTACAGTCACAACTGAGATTCATTTGGTCACAAACTTAGGAGCAGGTGAAAAAAAAATGTAAACCATACAAAACAAATTGTTCTAACAATACCCCTAGGAAAGTAATATAATTACTCAGGATAGTTTGGACTACCTCCAGACAGTAGACTGCAGGTAACAGCCACTAGGTAAATTATGTTTCTCCCACCGAGTCTGAAGATCTCAAGATTAATTGAGCAGTCCTAGCTTATAGAACTGCTGTCAGTTAGAGTAAACTTGTACAGGGTAAAAACAAGGTTCATTCAGCATGAAGTAAGAAATGGCCAGGATGTTAAAGAACGCTTGTCTGGGGGGGGGGGATTACAAATAATTAGACCTTGCTGACTGCAGAGTGCCAGCATAAGTACTAAGCAAGCACTAGTAGATTGAGGTCCGAAGGAACACTCTTTATCATGCGCACAGTTCAAGTAAAAAAGTACACATATTCCAACAAATAGGGTGAGAGCGACAACTCAGCAAAGCTGTATAGTCAGAGGGGACAGTCTAACCTAGACAACAGGGGAGCTTTATGGGAAAATAAGTAACAAGTGTTTGCAGAAACACTTAAATAGGACCGGGTAAATCCGGCAAATTCATTTAGAATCCGGATAGAAATAGCTGTTATCGGTCAACTAATGGTAGCAAATCTCCATACATTAGCACTAATGTTACAAAAGGTTCAAGAACAAAAACACGCTGGTAATAACTCCCACGCATATGCGCAATTAGAAAAAGAGAGAAAAAAAGCTGGTGCGTACTCTGTTAGCGATGTGCGGGCAAGTGGAACACACAAAAAAAAAGCCAGACGCGCATAATCAAAGACGCTATTGTAGGACCATCATCGGCATCTGCGAGAGATTGGGGGGCATACAGACTGCAAATAAATTAAGACGAGATACCTACAATGAGATTGTACATGCGTCGGTAGGGTAGCACTTTAATTGTAGAATGCTATGTTAGGACCAAATTAGTGGCAGCTGCGAGGAAAACAGATCTCAAATTAATTCGGAAGAAAATACCTAAAAAGATTTTGTACTCGTTTCAGTAAGGCAGTGTTTTAACTGTAACCACATTTACGGATTACAGAGGAGTTTGTATGGTTGGCAGACGCTGCTGGAAGCTGAGCGGCGTGTAACAGACCACATGGGAGGCACATCAATTACCAAGGTGGCCGTTTTGCAAGTCCGTAACTTCACAATTTTACATTATGATTCCCAACTATCATGTATAAACCGTATTCCTTTCTAAATTGTAGTTTACATGGTCTGGTAACCTTCCACAATTATCAGCTTGGTCTAATAATATCTTCTATAATGTAATTATCATCAATAAGGGTATAAAAAAAAAAAAGGCAGTGCACATAAATATCTACAATGCAAGGTATAAACAGTTTAGATAGATGCCGTTCTGCTCTTAGCAGAAGGGACGACATGCAACAGTTAGAAAGTTTTAAGAATGAAACAACATTCAAGATACAACACTTACAGCAGTACTAATCCACTGGGACCAGGGACACCCATGCAGCCAGGGGTAGTAACAGGAATAATAAAGATGGCGCCACCAGGGGTTTCACCACTATATGCCCTTAGGGCAGGATATGAGGTAGAAGGAGGAGGAGAACAACAGGGAGGGGCAGGTAGATAGGGGAGGGACAAAGACACATAAGGAGAGAGTCTAACAGTAGCAGGTTTCCCAGAAGTCGTGCATAGGTGAGTATACTTGAGAGAGTGATAGTGGAGAGGACTCTGCAGTAGTAGAGTGTGCAATAGAGAAAGGAAGTGGGGAGAAGAGGATATGGAGATACAGAGGGCTAGGTAAGAAGAAGAACCCAGGAGATCATAGAGCAGGTAAGTGTGAGTCTGCAGAGACAATCAGAGAGCAGCAGCAGATTCTTGAGGCAAAGTAAGTATGTCCAGGTTGAAAGAGAGTGGAAAATCAGGTGATTGGTAGAGAAATGTTGGTGGAGTGGAAGGATTGAAAAGAGTGTAGCTAGATGGTGGGAAAAGAAAGGTAGCAGCAGAGTGATACAGCAAGGAGATTTGCAATTAGTCAGGGGAAGAGAGCTGGAAATAGTATACAGAGCAGATATATAGGAGGGTGGAGAACGAGGTATCACCCTAGTCTGGATTAGGGTGCCATCTAGTGGGTGAAAGCAAAATACAACAGAAGTATGTATAATAGAGATAGCTGGATGATGGACTACAGATAAGAGATAGCAAAGGGAGAAAGTGGCAGATCGCTATATGGGTTTACAGGAGAAAGAAATTGCTGCAGGGTTCCCTATTTGGTAGCTTGGTTTCTCTAGGTCCTAGGTCAAGTATAACTATAAAATACAGCTTAATAGGTAGGTCCAAGGTGGAACATACTTTCTTAGTCTTTTCTCTTTCTTATTGCAGCTGAGAGCAAAAATATTGAGCTTGGGCAACAGGTTTCCTTGGTCACATGGTGGGACGTTTGGAACAAGTAAATCACAAGGGGGTCCTGAAAGACCAAGCAGGTCTCTTAGTACAGGATAGGGGGTACAGTTTTACAATTCCTCTGATATCTGCAAGAAAGGTATCCATCTATAAGCTCCTTTTCCCATTTTTGCATATAGGGTTGGGGTGTCACTTCAACAGTGACAATCATCTAGGGCAGAGGTTTACACTGCTGGGTGGCTATCTGAGTTGCAAACTCTTATGGTACGTCAACCTTATAATTTTCAACAGGGTTTCAATGAGAACTAATCGCTCTTTGATGTTTAAAGTGGTAACCAAGTTTACTTTAAGCCAAACTATCCATTTCCTTATTTTGTTTTCTGAACCTAATAATGTGGGAGAAAGGATACACCATACCTTGGATGTCCACAGGCAACTCAGGTACTGTTTTGACAGAACTAAATCTTTCACATCTTTGGGATCAATTGTTCCTTCTTTGTGGCTGCAGACACCACAATGGCATCCACTGCAGGCTTCTTACTCCAATGTGTCCTATCCTTCATGGGCACTAATATCTTGCCAGGCTTGTGATGGATTAGTTCTACCACATCCACTTCCTTCCAAGCCACTGGGACATGGGGTCCACTAATTAGTTTGTCAGGAGGACCACCAAGGTTGTAGATATGCTTGCAGCAAAGGCCTCGAGGAGAGCAGACATCTCTGGGGAAGAAGCATTAGAGGACCTGCCTCCCCTTTGTCTGAGTAATTCAAGGAGCTCTCCAAATTAGATTTCCTCCAGCGGATAATTGGGGGGGGGGGTCTACCCCCTTATCGAGGTCTATGTCTTCAGCTAAGGACTCATGATGGAAATCTAAATGCCTCTTCCTTCCTTTGTGCTTCTTATGCTACTCCACATGGAGGGAGGGATATCAGGGTAGAATTAGAAGGGAAACCATAACTTAGGGTGGCTCAAAATGGTTGGTGACAGCTGCCCAAAGATAGATGATGTGGTACCAAATTCCAGAAACTCTAAGGTTCTGGGATAGATCAGACAATGTGAGAGTCATCCCATCTCTTGAGTAGGAAACGATCTTTTAAAACAAATTGAATTACAAAACTGGTTGCAAAGAAGGCCTCCCCAAATCCAGAGAGACAGAAAGAAGTCTTCCCTCAGACACCACCCCTCAAGGATCCACGGTGGATGCCAATGCTGAGCTGTCAAGAGCCAAGGCCCCAAGATGTAGGGAAGATGCAAACGAACCTCCATGTCAAACCCTGACCAGGGCCTTCATAAAGGTCATCATCATCTTATCTAAATCTGGCTATTGTTTTTGACAATCTCCTAGAAGACTGCACTGACCTAACGGAAGAAGCCAATGAAGGTGGTCTGGAGGATTGGTGCCCTGGCCTGTCTCTTGGTGGGGTCATCAACGGGATCCTGTGGGGAGACGGTTCCAGTGAAAAAAAAAAATTCAGGCATATCAGGAGCAGCCAGAGACAAGATCCAAATATGATCTGACCCAGTAGCCAATGGGGACGACAGAGGATCTGAGGGACCTATGGAGCAGAGCATTGCATAGTAGAAAAGTCCAGAGACCCCATCCAACTTTCCTTTGGCCTATTTTTGGAGGGATACCAACCTCTGTCCCTCTCTCTGGGTCTATCCTTAGTCTCATCAAAAGCCTTCTTGGAAGAAGGGGACCCTAAAATAGAAGGTGCTGAATCGTCCACTTGGACATTGAAAAGGACCTTCAGAACCAACTTAGATTGGTGATCAGACAGAACTCATAGTCTAAAAAAGAACAAATGTCACATTCCTCATCAAGATGAGCACAGTCCAAACTGTAAATATATGTCATGTGGATCTTGTGGTGGAACCTTATGGCCACAAACCAAACACTTTTTAAAACCTGAAACTTTATCTGACATTTTCAGAGGCCCATACTCACACATATTCTACAGAATAAATGAAGGAAAAATCTTCACCACAAAGTCAATAGTCCAATACACTCAAAACAGGGACAGATGCCCCCAAATAATAAGTATCCAAAAGGCACACAGAGTATTATAACAAAAAAACTTAATGCTGTTAACCTAAACTTCGCCTAAAAATTTACCTACACTTAAACCAAATATTTTTTTAAATCTAAAAAATCTACCCAAAAGGGTAGGAGAGAAGAGATGAGCAAATTGAAAAAAATATCCAAAAACCTTTCCAAAACACTACAAAAATCATTTACCTGTGATAAAGAGCTGAGCCCTGGAGAATGCATTAGTCATTTAGCAAGGTAAATGAGATTGGAAGGCAGTAGGGTTGGCAGTGCATTGTGGGAGAGGGGAAGAGCTTGAACCTTGGTGCCAAAGTTTATTTGTCAGCTTCAGATCCATTTGGATCCCATATATGCAGTTGTTGAGGAGAGTGAAAGTGATACCATTGGCCCCAAAGATAAAGAACACACACTGAGCCAGGTAATAATTGTAAAGCCTTTCAGAAAACTTGTAATAAAATTGCCACTCAGATTTGTGAGTGGTCATTTAGGAATGAAAAAAAAAAACAAAAGCAACTAATTTGTCTAGATTTTGTCCATCTGGTATTATGAAGAGCACAGAGGACTTTTGTGCAGCCTGCCCTGAATATCGATATTGTGAAAGTAAGTGAAGTTAATTATAAGGTGAGACAACTGAGGAATTGGGAACAAGAATGGCTATACCACATAAATGCTCATTAATCATGAAGAACAACTTTGAAGTTGTATAATAAGTATATCCGCAAGTGATGCTGTTATAGCAGCATGTTCAGAGGTCAAAGAAGGGGAG